>NC_056735.1:1820600046-1820722546 GCF_019279795.1 Protopterus annectens
ATTGTCCATGTGAGTGTGAATGATCTGAGATGCACCTGTTTGGACTACATGCAAAGAGACATGGTGGAGCTCTCAGATTATGTGGCCCAGGCAGGTATTACCGTAGCCCTGAGCAGTATCCTACCATCACCCAGAATTATACCGCAGTACAAACAAACAATGATTGACTTCAGCAATTGGCTAAGTTTCTGGTGTAATTCTAATGGGATCCAGTATCTGTTTGGAATGACATGATTGACAGACCTCGATGCTTTGCCAGAGATGGCCTGCATCTGTCACCCCTGGGTTTCAGTGTACTGGCTAAGGCTCTTGCCACCCATACAGTGCTTTTTTTTAGGCGGTGTTCCAAAGACCAAATTACCACCGTAACAGCTATAAATATATGCAATCTGAGGGTCATGCTGCTCAATGCTAGAAGTCTAAATCTCAAGATGCACTCGCTCAAAGCACTCCTCAAAATGGAGAATATCAACATTTGTGCTGTAACAGAGACCTGGTTTAAAGCAGCAGAAAGCAACCCTGCTTTACCAGGTGATAACTCATTCCACACATTTTGGCCCAGAAACAGGGACCGAAGCTCCAGAGGTGGTGGTATCTGCATATTCATAAAGGATATGCACACCTCCAGACTAGTAGCCCAGCATAACGCATCTGAGATACTTCAGGTACAACTAACATTGGGTAAGACTGTGATCCAGGTCATAGCCTGCTATAGGTCCCCAACTATGTCCCTAGACTCTCACTTCACATTCCTAAGCACCCTGGACTCTATCAAGGTCCAACCCAGCACTCTCTTACTGGAAGACGTCAACTACCCCTCCATCAACTGGGAAAACTACTCAAGCACGAATACACTGGCCCAGCACTTCCTGGAATTCATCAATTCCAATGCCTTGAACCAGCTCATTCTGACCCCCACTGGAGGAAGCAGCATCCTTGACCTGGTTATTACTAGCATGGGTGATCGTTGCTCTACACCAATAGTCAGTCCCTCCCTGATCAGATCCGACCATAAACTAATCACCATGGAAATCCACATCTCACCCACACCCCTCGCAAAGGCAACCACCTTGAAAAACTTCTCCAAAGCTGACTTTGGTCTCCTAAAAACAAAGGTGGCTAACTTCATGGCACCCATGCCAATGGAAAATAGCTGCATGACTGCCGAATTATACACCAATGCCCTGTACAAACATGTACAGAAATGCTTGGAACTAGCCATACCCAACAGAACCAAGAGGCTCTCCTCCAAAAAAAAGGAAGCCAATCTGGTGGTCCCCTACCATTAATAAACTCTACAACAGAAGGAAGAAACTGTTACAGAAAAAGGTGAAGTCCCAAGACTGGAAAAACTCCCTTATTAGCCTCAACAAAAAGTTGAGATCCCTCATCAAATCCTCTAAAGCCAGCTATGAAGGCAGAATTGCAGCAGACACTAAAAACAGTCACAAAGCCTTCTATATCTATATCAAGAACCTCCATGGCAATACCCAGATTTGCTCTGAGATACTGCACAATGGTACCTCCTATACTCAGCCAACAGATATTGCCAACTTACTGGCTGACAGATTCAGTGCCAACTTTTCCCCTCTCTTCCCCCAAAGGACCAATTACAATACTGGAAGAATGCCAGGCACCCATCATCACTGCAGTACAGGTTAAAGCTGCATTGTACAAGGCCAAAAATACAGCTTCCATGGGACCCGATAATATCCCTGGCTGTGTTCTACTTGAACTACAAAGTGAACTGGCATCACATCTATGTGCCCTGTTCAGTCACAGCCTCACCTCAGGCTTTGTCCCTACCGAATGGCGCACTGCTACAGTCATCCCTCTCCATAAAGGGGGAGCGACTACAGACCCTGGGAATTATCACCCCATTAGCCTGATGAGTCTGATATGTAAAGCTATGGAGCACATCATCATGGACCTGATTAACAAAGATATAGGAAATCTCCAAACTCTAGACTGCACACAATTTGGCTTTGTGAAAGGGAGATCATGCCTGCTCAACCTGGTTGACTTCTTTGAGTTAGTCACCATGGCTTTGGATGAAGGAAAGGCAGTGCATACAGCCTACCTTGATCTGGCCAAGGCCTTTGGTACCATTCCTCACTCGGGAATTATTTGATAAACTCACCAAACTAGGCATCAACCCCTATATCACTAGGTGGGTTGCAAATTGGCTCACAGATAGAACACACAGTGTGA
Organism: Protopterus annectens; assembly: GCF_019279795.1. Lineage (NCBI taxonomy): Eukaryota > Metazoa > Chordata > Ceratodontiformes > Protopteridae > Protopterus > Protopterus annectens. Next base: position 1,820,602,258 of record NC_056735.1, read on the forward strand.
AAGTAGCAGACTCCAAGTCAGACTGCCAACCAGTCACAAGTGGAGTCCTACAGGGATTGGTCGTGTGTCCTCCCCTGTTTGGCATCTACTCCTCAGAAGTCCAGGTCAACACAAAGGGACTCTGGCTGACCAAGTTTGCAGACAACTGCAAGCTAGGAGCCATTATTAACTCTGCAGGTGATGCAGACATCCTACTAAAAGGCTTCACTGTGACCAATCAAAACCATGGCCTTAAGCTTAACGCCAAAAAAATGCGTCATCATCCCCTTTGGTAAAAACTCAGTTCCCACTAATTACCACATCGATGGGAGCCCACTGAACACTGAAGGCATTATAAGAGATCTGGGGACGCAGGTTTACAGCAACCTCATTTTGCATCCAGGAAGAAAGAGGTCATCATCTCTCTTTACTCTTCCCTCATTAGACCAATCATCGAGTATAATGTCTCATTTGGCATGTACCTCACTAAACAACTGCAACAGATGGAGAGGCCACAGAAGTACCTCACGAAAAGGATTCTAAACATTAAGCACATGTCCTACACGGACAGACTCAAAAGACTCCAGCTATTCTCTGTCTCATATCACCTACTTAGAGGCGATCTCTGAATGATTTACAAAGCCATGTCTGACCCAGCTCTGTTAGAAATTCTGCATCTAAAGAAATCCCATTCCCTCCGCACCACATGCTCCAGAGACCTCAACCTCATTATCACAATCAAAAGAACATGTTGGAGGGATAGGTTCCTCACCCAGAGACTGCCCTTGCTCTGGAATAGACTTCCCAGGCATGTCAAGCAGAGCACCTCGCTGATCCTCTTCAAGAGAAATCTTGATGAGTGGATGGGTAATAGAAAGTTCACCCCAGGGATCACTCCAGTGGTTGTACTTGATAGAGGCACTGGGAACTAACGTCTGGCAGCACAATGCCAGGGTACTTCTATGGGCTAGGTTTGTAAAGGCTCCAGGACCATTAGCCTAGTACACACCTATGAACCTATTTTGGGAACAATAGTTCTCTATTATTCCATGTTTTCATACAGAAATTTGTCACTTTGTGTGCATTTTTTGCCCTTTTTCTGTATCATTCTGATCACTGCCCGTTCTTCTGAAGTCTAGTCTGTTACAGGTGATATAACATGTAACCCATGGCCTGTTTTAACCTCTGTAGTGCTTCTCCCTTTCAGAAAATTATGAACTGAAATTCAACAGCCAGGTAACACAAACCACTTATATCAGAGGCATTATCATGCTTTTTGTTGTGAAAGACATTGTGGAGGTAGCATAAAACAAAAATTTGGTAAATGAGTTCACCATCCTACTAGAGGAACTCTCCATCCAACCAAATACCCTATTCATGGAAGACCAGAAAACATTTTCCCTTGAAATAAAAATCATTGCAGAAAACCCAACTAAAACCATAACAGTTAGAAACTGTCCTAAAGCAAACTAAATCCTATTAAGCAATAGTTTGTCAAAATGTTTGGTTCCCCCAAACCCCAAGAACACAGCTTCCTATGCAGAATTATTCACCTTAACCCTGTACAAATATTTAAATGACTGCACTAAGGCTGCCATACCTTCAACCTTCAACCTTCAACAAGTAAGCCCAAATCCACCACCAAAAACAAACCTCACTAGTGGAATCCTTACCGTAACAGGATATATAACAAAAGAAAAAAGTCATGGCCAGAATCAGAGCAACTCTCACAGAGACAAGATCTCTGATTCAACTAAACAAAAAACTAAGAGGTCTAATAAAATCCAACAAGGCCATTTACAAGGTTAGAATAACATCCCAGGCTAATGACAATCACAAGGCCTTCCTCAGCTTTGTTAGGAACCTTAAAGGTAACACTCAGCAGTGTGCATAACTGGTCATATATGGTACAACCTTCACTGACCAGGGTGACATAGTGAATCTACTGGGTGATAAATTTAGCTCTAACTTCACCACAATTCCCAACCACTACCCCCTGTGAAATCCCTTTGATCACATCCCCCAACTATCACCAGGACCTGGCAGTGCTCGCTAAGGCCAAAAACACTGCTTCACTGGGCCTGGCAATATCCCTGACTGTCTCTTAAATACCTAAAACATGACCTAGCAGGACCACTTGAGGCACTCTTCAACTACAGCCTCAAAACAGATAATGTCCCAGGTGAATGAAGGGCTGCAATGGTCATCTGTCCTCATAAAAGTGGACTATTAACCCTCCCCGGGAACTACAGACCCATCAGTCTGACAATTCTACTCCACAAAACCATGGAATGACTTATCATGGAAATGATACGCTAGGACATTGGTGACCTGCAGATACTGGACCCACCCTATTTGGCTTTGGTAAGGGAAGGTCTTGCCTACTCAACCTGGTAGATTTCTTCAAGAGAAGAAGGTTACCAAGGCTATGAAAGAAAGGAAGTGGTGCATACCACTTACTTTGACCTGGCCAAGATGTTCGATAGAATACCCCACTTAGGCATTATTCACAAATTCTCAGAATTAGGCATAAATCCCTACATAACTTACTGGATTGCTGACTGGCTCATGGACAGGGTCCAAGAAATCTGGATCAGTGAGACCACTTCAACCCGGAGACCGGTCACCAGCAGAGTACTCTAGGGCTCCATGTTGGGCCTGCTTCTGTTTGGCATCTACTTCTCAGATGTCAAAGGCCTCTGGCTCACCAAGTTCACAGACTACTTTACATTGTGAGCTATCATAGATTCCCCCATGACACCAGCATCCTACTAGAGTGTCTAACACAAGCAAATGACTGGTGCCAAAACCACAGATTAAAACTCAGTATGAAGAAATGCATTATCGTTCCCTTTGAGAAATTGTCTACCCAGGCTAATTACTCCATCAATAAAACACTCTTTTGAGTTGACCCAGTAGTTAGGGATCTGAGAAATTATGTAGACAATAATATGCCCTTCAACCAACACATAGCCAAGATAGTAAGAAAAGCATTCTATGTCACCCAACTCATAAGCAAGGCTATAGCATCCAGGTCCAAGGAAGTTAGAGTAACACTCTACTCAGTCCGTATCAAACCCATCATTGAGGACAATGCCCCTTTTAGCATGTACCTAACCAGGTACTTGCAACAGTTGGAATGCCCTCAAAGGGTTCTCGCCAGTACAGTCTAGCATATGAATACCCAGTTCTACATAGATTGCTTTAAGGATTTATCTCTAAACTCAGTCTCCTACAGGTTACTGAGAGGTGATCGATGCTGGCATTTAAGGCATCCTCATATCCAGCTCTGATGGACCTTTTGCACATCAGCAAAACAAACAGCACCAGAAACACTAGCTCCAAGGACCTGAACGTTGCCTGCAATATAAATACAGCATGCTGGAGAGACCAGTAAATGTTAGAAATAATCTCTACACTAAAGAATAAGTTGCCCACCCGTGTGAAATTTAGTTCATCACTGACCCTATTGAAACAAAATCTTGGTCATTGGATGGGAAATCACAAATTCGCCCCCAGTTAATCAGGTCTGGCCCCCATGTCTCTCATGGACAGAGGTTGACAGTGAGTAAATTAATCCCTAGCTAACATACTAACACCCCCCAACACATACACACACACACACAACCTTTAGCTGCCTCCTTATTAACATACTTCACAAAATAGGCATCCAGGTTACTTGGGGACAAAACTGAGTTGGGTTCACAGCTAGGCTTATAAAGACGTTGGTCATTAGCCTAGTATAAACCTATAAGATCCTAATGTACTGCATATTACATAATCTAATTTAAAATGATTAGTAGACTTAACTCACAAAAGTACACATACTATTATTTAGTCTGGCCCTTCTGGAAAAATACAAGTGAAAATAATTAACCTCTTAGCATTTAAACGAGGCTGCACTTAAAATGTTTGAAAATTAGTAATGAACATCATTTACCTTTTATTGAAATGCACTATAGAATCAACACAAGAGGTGAAAGCAGTGATATGAGCTTTAAGATGAAGATCAGATTGTTTGACTTGGAAATTGTATTTGACAGTGGCTATCCAGCTAACAATACTAATGACAGACTGTGAAAGTTACAGTTACACTCAGGCCAATAAAAATATACTGCAGACATTTAACACTGGATTGAATACATTGGATGGATTTATGCTTATATTTTTTTCAGGATATATTATTACCAGATGTTTCAGGGACTATACTAGACTCAATTATACCTAAAAATAAAGTGGTCTGGGCAATGTCTGTTTGCAAAATTAAAAAAATAGACCCTCTGGACTGTTGCTTAAACTGGTCAGGTTCAGCCACAGCTTATATCATTAAAATATCCCAGCACTTCATAGTGCCTAAAACAAAATAAACTATGGTGAAAGTGTCCTGTGTTTGAAAATGGTAACCTCTAAAAGAAGTCCCATCACAAATGTGTCCATGCAGTGTTCGTAAAACCAGTATGCTATAATAAATAAAGAATTATGCAAAAGATATATGATTGTGTTTAAATACAATGAACACTGCTAGTACTTACTGTAGCTTATTACATGTTTGCAACATGTAAAAATACTAGTGTCACTTATGGTCTATATTTAAGGTATACACAGCATTACTTCTACAACTTCAACCAAGTGTATTTACTATTTTTTTTTCAAAAATTCATTCTGATAGCTAGATGAATAACCCAGCATTAATACCACACCCCAAAAATACTAGCTTTCCATATCTAAGAAGTACCTTTTCATTTTCCAGCAACCCATAAATGGCATTTTCAGAGAAATTATGTAGTAGCTAAATTTCATTGACTGTAGGGCCATACTCAGCAATTAGAAGTTTTACAGTATGGCTCCCAGCTCCTCAACTAAGTAAACAGTACTAAAATGCCAGTGCCTTATTTAACAGAAGACATTTAAGTTACCTATTTTGATATCCATAACAATTCATTTGCACTGTTTGGTAAGTGCCTATTTGCTTAGGCTGCATAGAAAATTGTTAAAGTACTTCCAGTCTAATTAGCTAGTCTTAAAACCTGACTAGCTGCCCCTGAGAACTTCAGCTACAGTCCAATCACCCACCCATAACTTAACATGGTGATAATGCTGCCTCCCAATACAGGGCATGCATGTGCGAGCACAGAAGAACACCTACACACACACACCTCCCAAACTGTAGTACAAATAATGTATTGAAATGCTTTCACCCTGACTTCTCAGCTCAGAAATGCATTCATGCCGAAGTAAATACTGTGTTAGTATTATCTTTCCTATCTGTACCAAATTACTCTTAATTTATGTATTTATTTATTTATTTACCAGGATGATCAGAAAGGGCACAGCCAGTTTTCAACAGAAGCCTGCAGAGGAAAGCTCCACATAAATTTACACAAAACAATAAATAGGATTCTACAATGCAATTTTCAAACAGTTGTACAGCAGAAAATTAACAGTTTATAAACAGATATGAGCAGTATACATTCAGCAAAATTTAACAATAACAATATGAGTACAACTTACATGGTGAATAGAGAAAGATTTGTGTAGGTCATTAAAATATAATTTTTTTCAAAAACCCAAAGAGGACCGACCACGGCTTCAACTAAAACAACTTTAATAAAACAAAAAATGGAGAGTAAGCACTTTCACGACTTCCAAGTAGCTTCTTCAGACTCGAGTACAAAAAGAACAGCATCAAAACACTTAAAAAGACTGCCCAATCTTAAACAATTAACTAATTAGTCAGCTTAAAAGCATATTTAAAGAAACTACTAAGAAAAATATTACATTTCATATAGTCAACATGTCAATAAATAAGTAACATCATCTAAGAAATACATCGAGTTAAAAAATGTTTTAAAAAACACTTTATTCAGTGGGGCAGTGTGCGTGTACGTAATACTGGTTTAATAGATACAGCATTAATGCCTGGTTTCTTGTCTGCATTAAAATGTACTATCCATCTGAGCTCAGCTAATTCTGTTCTATTCTTTGTGTCCTCCTTCCTCGAGCTGTCTTTGACTATTTCAAGTACTAAAAATCTGAAGGCATGATGCATACCAAATTTCTTAGTGTGCCTTGCTAGTGCGTTACTCTCTTTATTGTTCCTAATGTCTCTAAGATGTTCCATGATATGCTCCCTTAAGGACCTATTTGTTTTACCTATATAGAATGCTGAACATTCTATACAGTAACTGTAATATACAACATTCCTTGTTAAACAAACAATCTGCGTAAAAAGTATGTTTCATATCCCTTTATGCATATGTGTAAATGATGGCCCTATGTGTATAGAATTACAGGCAGTACAGTTCCTACAAGGATATGTTCCTTGTCTCTGTGAAGTAACAAGTGGTTTATTCACTCCTATCCTATAACAGAGCTGTCTCTTTATAGATACGTTGTTTTTAAAAGAAAACAGTGGAGTGTCACTAATAATTCTACCTATCTCTTCAGAGGCTTTCAAAATGTTTCAGTTCTTTTTTAATAATGCCACAATAGGTATTATTATTACTAGAAAAAGTCATGGGTACTCTGATATTCCACTCAGTATTCATAGCAGGTGTTACATTCTCACCCACTGCTGCTTTAGAGAAATAAGGCCTACCCTTCTTTTCTCTGCCTCTTAAAAGTAGAGAAATGCAACCATCTATTTCTTTCTTTGAGTAACCTCTGTCTAGAAAATCCCTACTGAGGTCACTAAGTGCTTCCATCAGGGAATGTTCTTCATTATGTAGCCTCATAATATGCACAATCTGCCCCTTCACAACATTCCTAGGTACATGCCTAAGATGCATACTATTTTTACGAAGTAGTGTGTTCTTCCTAGTTGGCTTTCAATATAAACTTGTTCTCAAAGAACCCCTTCCTGTTTTCTTTACTGTCACATCTAGAAAATCAATCTGTTCTCTAGAAAATTTAGCTGTAAACTTAAGGAAGGATGTAGTGTTACCAAGATATTAAATAAATTCCAGCAGAAGTTCTTCTGAACCACTCCATAACAGAAATATATCATCCACAAATCTCACATAATCTGTGTATCTATTATTTCTCACAACACACATTTCCTCCCACTACAACAATGCCAGATTGGTGTAGCTAGAAGCACAGGCTGTGCCCATAGCCACGCCAGTCTTCTGTAAAAAGTAATCATTATTAAATACAAAGACATTATTCTCTAGAACAATTTCTAGTCAAACACATATTAGATCAATCTTATCAAAAGCTAAACACTTCTTTATCACTAAATACTCTCTACTCCTTATGTATTAGGAATAACAGTAAATAGTGACTTTACATCCAAAGTAACAAATAGGAAATTATCAACAGACAATTCTTTTTCTATGGCATAAAAGTTGTGTAAAAACATTTTTGTATCCTTCAGTACAATATTATTACCCTCTAAAACTGGGCGTAAGGTTTTATCTATATAAATGTTAAGGGGTTCATTTGCCCAGCCTTTACCTGACACTTTTGGTCTCATAGGTGGGCAATCCATATTCTTATGCACTTTCGGTAGACAGTAGAGAATCAGAACAACAGGATGTAATACATTCAAATATTTACACAATTCTTCAGTAATCATGTTAGTCACGAGAAGATCAAACACTAAGAAAGAAATATTTTCCATTACCCCTGTAACAGTCCTGTCAGGAACTTGTACATAGGAAGCATCATTATCTAACATTTGTCTCATCTGTATATAATAAAAATCTTTGTCCGTGACTACTATGCCCCCTCCTTAAACTGCAGGCCTAAACTCAAGTGAATTCATCCCTTTTTATTGTCTTAGAGCTCTTTACTCGTCTAAAGATAAAGTGTAAAAAATAGAATCAGGATTCATCTCATAAATACTTCTAATATCATTTTCACATACAATAGTAAATGTTTCAATCACAGGGTGCAACGTAGGAACAAAAGTGCATGTTTTTTATATAGAACACTACTACAAACATTTCCTTATCCAGGAAATGGTGTTTTCAAAGTCAAATTCCTGGCAAACACTTTAAGGTGTAACAAAATGTCAACCAAATCTGATTTCTTTGTCGGAATAAAAGATAAACCCTTATTGAGCAAAGAAATTTGAGCTTCTGTCAGTGAAAATGAGGAAATGTTTATTACTAACCCAATCACTGTCTGCTTCATGTTCTTGGTCCGTTCCAAGCTCCTTCCACTATTCCACTCTGCTGCTTGGTTATTCTGCCTTCTATCTTCCATCTCCTTGACCTGTTCCTCTGCTTTATTGGAAGAGGCTGTTCTAATAAAAAATTATTGCAATCTGAAGTTGCAGTAGTCCCAAAATCCTCCAAAGGGCTGCAACTGCTTAAGGAAGGGGACACAAAGAATAGAACAGAATTAGGTGAGCTCAGATGGAGAGTACATTTTAATGCAGACAAGAAACCAGGCATTAATGATACTGTAGCTGTTAAACTGGTACTATGCACACGCACACTCCCCCACTGAATAAAGTGTTTTTTAAAAAGTTTTTTAACTCAATGTATTTCTTATATGATGTTACTTATTTATTGGCATGCTGACTATATGAAATGTAATCTTTTTCTTAGTAGTTTCTGGAGATATGCTTTTAAGCTGACTAATTAGTTAATTGTTTAAGACTGGACAGTCTTTTTAAGTGCTTTGATGTTGTTCTTTTTGTATTTGAGTCTGAAGAAGCGACTGGGAATTTGTGAAAGCGCTTACTCTGCTTTTTTTGTTTTATTAAAGCTGTTTTAGTTTAAGCAGTGGTTGGTCCTCTTTGGTCTTTTAAAAAATATTGCTGTTTTACTTATAGAGGACCTTTACTTAGTTCCTGCTCTTTCTTTGACATTAAAATATTAAATCAACCAAAATGCTTCTATAGTACAGTATGCAGATGATCCAGCATTTACCTCTTTATATAAAACTATTGAAAAGTTACAGTAATTAATACCTTGAAGTTATAATCTTTCTCACATCTTTTATTTGCCTAGGCACATATACAGAGTCAAATGTTTAACTCAAATTAAATGAATTACCATGGATACTCAGAGATATGGTTTGGTTAAATAAAGAAGGAAACAAAAACAAATGTTAATATACAGATATATTAGTACATAAAGAAGACATGTCCATTAAGAGATATAGTAGCAACAGATAACCTCAATGGATTAAAAGTCAAAATGCAGACAAATGAGAAATTATAAGGCTTTTTTTCGAAAGGTTAAAGGTAACTTGTGTTTGAATAAAGAAAACATTAATGTGATAAGAAAAAATACATTTTTAACTGAGAAGGAAAATTACTGTGAATAGCAGGCTGGGTTGTTTTTTGTGGAAGTGAAAGAGGATCATATTGGCAGCAGTGTGACCAATGTTAAGGTGGAAAATTCAGATTTACACTTTCACTGATTTGTAAATCAGAAAAATACAAAGTGTTAAAAAAAAGTACAAAAGGTGACTGTGGCACAAATATATATATACCTGATTGTTTCCTGGTCTGTTAAATTAATTTAGCAATCCAGATAGTTGAAGAGCCAGTCAGGATAGGATTTGTTTGAATGATATACATCTCAGCTTCTTTACTCGAATTTTGGACAAAGGCAGAAATAACTGCGGGGAACAAAGGGATAAAATCAGGGACTGTTTTTTAAAAAAATACTCTATTCCACTTAAAAGAAGTCAGCAGAAGCAAAGGCTATGCATCAACAGGAACTTTTTGAGCAATACAAGTATGAAACTTTAATATTTGGTATTATCACTGACTGATTATAATCTACAGTGTCTCACTGGAAAAGCAAGAGAGACAAAGCAAAAATATGAACTAAAATCAGGGACATTATGCAAAATTCTGGACAGTCGAGAGGTGTGGCAAGTGAATGACTAAGGCTTACATTTGTTAGGTGGGTTTTATTTGCCTAATCTCACCACAAGAGTGCCAGTCATGATTAGATTCTGAAATGCAGCCCATATAAGAAGTGTTCCTACATTCTTAACAAGTATAATGCATGTGCAAAAGGGTACATCTCTTTTAAGTTTCACATATCAGATCATTTTTACTCATCCTGATGGCCAACAGGAAGAGGGTATAGCAGTATTCCAAATAAACAAAATAAAAACTCTTATTCCACACACACACACACACACACACACACACACACACACACACACACACAAACACAAACACACATATGCATGTGACATATGTAACAAGCATTTTACTTTGATTGAATGTTAATTGTATTAATTGTATACACAGAGTCAAGTCATGTCAGCGACTCTCCAAAATTTAGAAGAGAAGAATGTTGAAAAAACTCTTTAAAAAATGAAGTCCATACACCCAGGTACTACAGACTAATTGCCGTAATCACAACACAAGTACTTTTGTGCACAAAGGCTTCCTACTGAAATGTTGGCACTTGAAATGCTGAATGCAGACAAGTGAAAAAAAGGCCAAAAATGCAGGAGAAGATTGAATCTCAAAAATCGCTCTTCTCCTTAAAACTTTTTTTTTTTTGCAGGGGAGTCAAGCACCCCCCACAGCCCCTGAACTTACATATACAAACTCCAAGATTGCCGTACCTCACAGAAAAGGTAATATTCCGAGAAGTGGCATCTTAGACTTAGTATATGCCGATCTGATCTTTCAACCATTCAGACTTCATATTTCAAGACTTGCAGTAACTGGTCCCAACATTTAAAATGGCTTCCCAGCACCAAGGTATCATTTTGCTAACAAGTAGCCGCTGAGTAAATGTTGCAATTAAGTTTTTCAGTCTTAGTGCTGCACACACGTACAGCCTTATTTACATACACCATTTTTTCCAACATTCTACCTTTTGAGGTTCTGGATAGTTGCCAGCCTGACTTCTCAAATCTCTCTGTACGATTAACTTTTGATTGAAGAAACATACTTTGGTCAAAACTTAGCAAGACAAGGCATATATGTACCCTCCATGACCATCATGCCTTATCCTGTTTTTTTTTTTCTTGCCTTGTTTTTCTAATAAGCTAGTTTCTGGTCTAAATATTGCTTCCACTTTAATAAAGTCTGGACATGGAAAAATTTTGAAAGAGCATCAGACCGATATGTTTCCATTTCCAAAATATTTTGCTGCAATGTAGGAAGCATTGTTTTTTTTTTTTTCTTCACATCTATCTGTATACATTATCTGCTGTAATTCATCTAATCTCTCTTCATTTAATGACATGGGAGTTGGAGGGACCAGGTGAGAAGGATATTATGCAGTTGCTGTTGGCTGACACATCCTGGGGGGATGTTGGAGGCATTGACTCAATACCTTTTTAAAATCTTCTACAAAGCAGATGCATCAGGAAACAGTGGGTCTAGCAATGCTTGTACTTCAAGTGGTAGGTCCTCTCTCCAGAAAAATCTTTGCAGACATGCATGTGCATTACATATGGAAAAGTGATTGTGCTGCTTGCTCTGCCACTGCAGAGGAAGGGTACATCTTGGTCTGCCTGACACCATGGAAGATTGGCAGGCATGACTGATGGACTGGCCTGCTCCCTAATTCCCAACTCTACTTCCAGTAGGGGACTAGAACTGTTGTGCCTAGTCAGGGAAGCTATCAATTTCTCACCCAGAGAGGACACAGAACCATCCTCTACTCCATCCATGGGTTCTCTGGTAAGCCCCCCACAGGAAACAAATGGGCCATCATACTCACACCCTGCTTAGAGAAACAGGCCTATAGCAACCCAGGAGCAGAGGGACTGGTGGGCATCCAAAGTCTGTTATGTGTTCTTTGGGAAGGGAGTGGAACAAATGGGTCAATTGGGACCTGGTGAGGGATACAAGGGGGGGAAATCATGGGGATTAAAAATATAAGCATCATCAGTATAAGGCAGCAGGCTACAGAAAAATCATACATTTATTTCAACAGAAAAAAGCCTATTATCCAAAATTAAAACTATGAATGTGATGGTTTATAGATGAGAAATATTTCACATTTATACAGCAAATTTGCTAGCACATTTGCATATTTAGTCTTCTCGTACAAACTAATACTGAAAAAAAATCTACTATAATATTAAAGGAAGGTATGTTGTTTATTTAAGGAATAAACTCTTGCAGTAATACAATAAATGGGGTTCTACTCACTGGAGTCACTCACAAATCCAGCCATACTTTTTCAGCTGTTGATAATTAGATGAAATGGCTGAATGACCTCTCAAGGGGAACAATGAACAAATGGGATTAAAGCCATTATTCTCATATTCTTATGTGCTGCCCTGAAATGCTGGAGGTTCATAATAGCTTCTCATACCCCTATGGCAGCTTTGCTAACATACAGTGTCCCCAGTTAAACTTTCATTGTTTTAGTATAGCTAGTTATTCAAGGCCTTGTTTTGTTCTTCTTAATTTGTTATGAATTTGCAGGATCCTGCATAAAACTGAATTATCGGTGTATTAAGGTTTATACTGACATGTATTAACTACAGATTGAAATTGTTTTAAAATGTAGCTCACAAGAGAATTATTTTCACAAGAGGACTTTTATCTAAGTTGATGTATATTGCGTGTTTTTATCTATCACTAGTTAAAGTTACTGATTAATAACAATCATTTTTATTTACATTATAAATTGCAGTTATTATATTGCTGTTTAAGTTCCTACTAAACTGAAGTCTATTTCTGTTGCACAGTCATCCCTAGAAGCAATATTTGAGATTTGCATTGTTCATTTCCACTATCATAACTAAAAATGTCTCCTTTACATAACTGAATGCAGTTCCTTCACAGCATAGTTATTAAGCTTTCCAAACTAATATGATGGTATAGCAGTGAATATGAAACTCTAAGAAGAGTGCATCATTTTATTTTTGTCGACAAGCTGTAATATCAGCTTGTCAACTTAGAGGACTAAGGCCCACTAGAAAATACCAGTAACTGGTACACCATTTAGTTTAAAGGCATTTTGGTCTATGCGTACTGGACTATCATCTTAGTTGCATCATACAGTTGTATGTGCATAGTTCAGTTAACAAAGTAATATATTTTGAATTGTCTTGACATTTTTGCTTAAAAATATAGGTTTAGTACAGATTTATTTTTGTGGGAAGTTCTCCCAATAGAGCTAAAACTACTCACTGATATTCATTCTCTAAAGGTCCATCTGGTATATATAAGAAATGATAGTGATCCATTGTGCCAACATTGTGGGACACATTTGGAAACCGGTGACACAGCTATACAGTACTGTGGTAGAAGGGATATAAGCATAACAATGCCAATACCACAGCCCCCCATATACTGTAGACAGCCAGGCCATCTCTACAAGATGTGACAGGCATGTACAGGGACAGATTGCCTTGTTATCATGGGCTAAATTGTTGCCAGTATAATATACATACACACGACACATGCAGGTAAACATTCTATTTTAGCATTGCTATGCTTATATAAACTAAATGCCTCTGTAAGAGTGCATAACTTTAGATAGGTAGATAAACACGGTTTACCATATACTTTCAGAGCACAGTGTATCTACTTCCTCAGAGCTGCTTATAGGTACTGAAAGTATTACAGTTCCTCAGAACACTGCCAACAACTTCACCAAAACTGTATATCAGGTCCATATTTCTGTGTAGGCATATTAACATATGCACAGGGGACAGACATTTGTCCATTGCTTGGCTCATTTTTCACCTGGTGCTGTCCCCCATTCTGATGCTTGCCAACTCTATGAATTGAAGAGCAAAGACAAAAACAGTCTGAACCCAGATCTGGCTAGTGCTCCTGCCTTCAGAAGAAAGCCAGCAAGCTGAGCCCCTTCCTGAAAGTGAGAAGCAAAAAAAAAAAGAAAAGAAAAAGAACAAAATGTTCTTTACTTTAAACTGTGGTACAACACTTGCTACAAATGTAACATATGCCTTGCTACAGTTTAAATACCACACACAGAGCACTGAAGTGCCTCAGCCCTGACTTCTAATGCAGTTAGCATTCAGAAATGAATGCTGGTGTTTTACTACCTCCAAATCATCCACCTCTTGATGATGCCCCCTGCTATCCTGCATCCGGAGTGGCTGCCCCCGATCGCCCAAGCTGAGCATCACTTCTGCTGCATATTGTCAGTGTTGTTCTAAGATCATCTTTTATACCTGTCATATCCACTGATCTGACCCTTTCTTTTTCATTGTGAGCAGAACAAACCATGCATCATCTTGTTCCCTCAAGAGTCTTTGGCTACTGTCAAATGTCTAGCTCAGGATCTGGAAATTCATCCATGACTGGATGGTCAGTAATGGGCTTAAGTTTAATACCTTTAAGACTGTGGCTAAGATAGTGCATGGTACACTTAAGAACTCCACTATTCCAACATCGTTGCTAGATGTTTCTTACTGTGGAGAAAATCCTTCATTTGTGTCTGAGGTGTGAAATCTTGGCGGGATCTTCATTAACAGATTAAAACTAAAGAACCAGATCTCAGAAGTGGTCAAATCATCATATTTACATCTGTGACATATCAACTTGATTAAGCACTCCCTTCCAAATAGTGACCTTCCCACTGTGATGTATGTGCTGGACTCCTCTTGTCTTGACTGCTAAAATGAATTTTATGTAGGGCTGCCAGATGCAAAACTTGCGCCATATAAGTGATGCAATACTCCGCTACTCAGTTACTGTCTGAGGTCTCCAGGTAGCATCACAAGCCACTTAACTCATTCACTCCAGTGGAGCTCAATGGGCGCAGCCTAAGCCTTTTGACAGAATCAAATTATGTCCTCACATATCAAACAAATATTCATATCTCTGGAGCCATACTGGTTATGAAAGAAATAGCAATGGAAAACCCGTCAGGACAAATTTTTTTTTATAGTGGTAGTATTCTTTAGGTTATAGGTATTAAACAGAATTGTATAAGTCACAGTAAACACAGTAACTATTATGTTTATAATATTTTGTAAACAACTTACAATATCTTAGCAACCACTCAAGTTACACATATACTGACTGCAGCATTTTATTCATCTAGCTGAGAACTTTCATATGATGCTAAGGAGTTCTGTCAGTGGTACTTGGTTGTTGAGATATTTAGAAAAATGTGAAAATTATAGCTATATAAATTAATATCATAAAACAACAGTTAATATCTCTTTATCTGGACTAGACAGAGGTCAATTATTAATGCATTTAAGTTTGCCATTGTGTAAACTTTAAGATGAAATCTTTTAAAACTTTGCACATAGCATGGTTTGGGAATTATTGATGCAAATATGAACAAGCAATATTCGATGCTTAGAGGTTTCAGTAGGAGTTAACTGCAGATACACTTGGAGGCATCACTTGGATGTAATGAGTTAAAAAGCAGATTATATACAAGATCATTTTTCTTTTTCACCTATCTCTTCATAGTATGAGCCAGCCCTGTCTGCAGGATACAGGCTTTGCAGATCTCTGCTCTCTAGTACACAGGTCTTTCATCTTTCCCAACTTACAAATGGGACTCCTCTGTTTGTTGGGCCTTTAGTAACCAAAGCCATCTCTGGTGGAACCTGCTTCCATTTGGCTCTGGGACTGCTGGATTCAAGCATGAACAAAAGGTACATTTGTACGAATTAGCTTATGGCTGACTAGTTCTCTAGTATTCTATCAGACAGTGGGCTTATGTTTGACATGTTCTTATGATAATTTTATAGTTACCAATGTTTTAGTAATGTCGGTATTTATATTGTTATGTATTCCTTACTATGTTGTTATTGTTACTTCTTTATAAATTTGGAAAGTGTCTGTGCTGAGGGACCTAAATAAACTTGAAGCTGAAAGTTTGCTTAATTGGCTGGAAAGTACCACTGGGCCACCAGCAGATGGTGTTTCCCATAACACTTACCGCCCTAATCCCTCAACTGGTAATGGATTACAGTAGTCACTCTTGGACTGAGGAGGCAGATGGCATACTGCTACTCATATACCATACTACCTCTATCTCATTCAAGCCTATAGTGCCTTTTTGTATTCTTCCAGTTACCGCCCATAGCTCCTTATGGCATTCAGACATTTTGGGGTCTGTTATCCTTAACTAAGTGAATCACAAATTAATAATAGGCAGTATTAGAAAATGCAAAATGAACAAAATTATACTAAGATTGTTAATCTCAGATGGTCTGCCGTAGGGAAAATACTGGCTGTTTTCCCTCATTATTCATTTTTCTTATTTGCATTCATATTTTTGTAGCTGAGAGAGCAACATGTTATTGAAGGGCATAGGTTGAAATACCCTGGTGGGAGGAAGAAAAGTATGTTGTCAGTGTGCAATAACTGTACACTATACTGGAGTTATTGATAGTTATTTCCTAGTAATTATGAAAATATAAGATATTTCCATATGTACTTATTATGCCTAAAACTGACTGACAAACTATTACTTGGCATCAGATGAAACCTTAGATATTGATGAATAAAACTGTAATTAATATTTGCACTCAAATTGCATATCTTGAGAGATATCCAGGGTTATTTATATTATTAATTATACAAATAAACATAGTTATTCATATTTCTGTAAGCATACACATAGAAAGGAACTTTTTGCTGTCATGCATGTCTAGCTAACAAACATACGTTGACAAAATATTTCTGGGTTATACAGTTTCCAAGATATGGAAAATTGTTTGTGAAACAATAGATAAAAATATCATTCTAGTGTTGTAGTCATAATAATGACATATTGTACCTTTGATGTAAAGACTCTGACTGTACTGACTGTTATAAATGCAAAGAAGACTTTTTACTGATATCATTGCGGTTATGTCCATTTTAATAGCTCTCACCATCTGATCATTGCATTCTTTCCTCTGCAGGCTGTGAGTCACCCTTTACCCTCCCCTTCCCTCCTCACTCAGTCTCTCAGACCTGTTATAACATGCTTAACTACCTCATTTCATCTGAACTCCAAATACATATGCAACTGACTTACACCTAGCTTCCCCTCACTACCATGTATACTACTCACTCTGTCTCCTCTCTTATTCTTCTATCTTCCCCTTCCATCCCATTAGCCTTTCTAGCATTTTCCATCGTCGTGTGGAGCTTCCACTTTATATCTGCTTGAGTTTAGTGCAAAATTTTTATATAAGATTTAGGTATATGAGTTTAGAACAGTATCCATTTGAGCTTAATGCTATCTGTATATACATCCTACCTTTATTCCTAGCCTATAGCTAGATATTTGTATATCTTTTCATTACTATGTTTCATATTGTATGTATAGCTAATGTTTGCTACAGTATGTATTATTTGCTATTGTATGTATACTCAATTGCTCTTCATGTAGTCTGCTGCTCATTTATTGTTCTGTGGAGCTTTTCTCCCCGGGCCTCTACTGAAAAAGGACCTGTGTCCAGTTGGAATTTCCCTGTAAACAAATGTAAAAAAAAAACAAAAATAAGTAATAAAATGTTTACATTTCTTTTTCTTATGTTTTTAAGTTGATTTCCCACAAAATGCCTTGGAATGTAAGAATATGTGTAGGCTACTAGAAGTGAGACATTCCACATCATTAGGTGTTAATGAGCTATCCTGTTGTGACTTGTTCTTCCTGCATCACACACCCTTTACTCTGGGCATTGTCCAGTCCTCCACCATTTGCCTCCCTTCTGCTTGTCCCTGTCCACACCATGTTTCTACATCCTAATGTGTACACATCTCCTTGCTTGTCTGTGGTGTTGCATGTATGTCTGCCCCCGCATACTAAGTTTGCCTCTACCTTTCTTTTCCTTTCATTTACCCTGTTCCCTTAACTTTGTATAGAGAAAAAAGGAGACCCTTTCCCCAAAGAAAAATTGTTGCCATGCCACTCCTTTCCTAGACACTTGTATATCACACCTCTCAACTGTCCAGATTTTTGTCTCATGTTTTTGATCTATTTCTCATAAAATTTGTGGTTTTCTGGCAAATCATGAGAATTGAAGTTACTAAATAATGATATACATTTGAGTTTCACACTTGTTCCATACTTAGTATCCATCAGAAAATGCACCATAACATAAATCTAATTTTCTAGCAACTTTCTAAGTTTTTAAGAGCAATGTTTAAAATCTGTCCCTATTTATGGGCCTTTGTCCCCACATTATTGTAGGGTTTATCTAGATTTCTTGCACTAAGCGGTTGAGAGGTATATTGTATATGTTGTCCTAATGGTATCCTTCTGCTTGGTATCTCACCATTTGACTACTTGCCTATACACCCCTTTCCTCCTCTTTCTAGTATCTGACAATAAATGGGCACCATAGCACTACATTTACAAATGTTGTATGGCTATATAGCTTTATGCACTGCTTTGTACCATTATTCCAAGAAACGTATTAGCATGCACAGCATGTCCTATGTAAGTACTATTTTATTTCAAGATGCAGAGGTCAGAGAATTCATGTTTTTCAGTACTCAGGATGTTAGTGGGAAAAAGGTATATGGCCACTTGATAGATTCCATCTTGCATTTCTGTATGTTTATTTCATTACACATATATGCTTACCTCTGTAATTACTGAACTGCTCTTTTATGTATCCCAAAACATAAATACCTACACAGAAGTGCTGCCTGTCTCACTTTGGATACATAATTAGTGTCTACATCACCAGGCAGCACTGCCAAACTCTGCAAGCACTGTGCAGAAATGCAGATCATCTCTATGAATCTTATCCTTACTTATTTTTAACATGACTTTCTTATCAGCAATACCCTTCTATAATGTTAGTTTTGAATTCTGAGTGTGCTTGAGGATATTTTGTTATTCCCTTTAAGTTAAATTACGTATTTTTTTAATGCATAAAGAATTTTACTCCTATACTTTTATTTTGAAATCCATTTTATTATGGATGGTTAAGTGGTCCTGTGTACAAAATCCTTTATTTTTTAATGTATAAATAGTTTAACATGTGTCTTATACACTGTGTCTTAGAGGGATAAGGCCCTGACTATGATCCAGGAAACCCAGGTTCAAATAGCAGCCTGAGCATCTGAGGCTCAGACAGGGGAGCACAGTAAGCCAATCCTAGGGAGGAGAGGTGGTTGCATGGGGCACACAATGTGGTTTTGATTTCTTTGGTGGAGGCTGAGGGAAATGGCTACATAGTACTACCCGAAGGTAGGCAGGGTGACTTGCCAGTATCAACTGCTTGCTGAAGACACTCTTATAGCATCAACAAGATGAGGACCTGGGATGCTTTGATCTCCTTGCTGGACCCAACCCTTAATCAGAGTTAATCCTTCCAGATACTGGCCAAGGCTCTTGCCACCCCTATAGTGTCTTTCTTAGGTGGTGTTCCAAAGACCAAATTACCACCATATCAGCTACAAACAAATGCAATCTGAGGGTCATGCTGCTCAACGCTAGATGTCTAAATCTCATGCACTCGCTCGAAGCACTCCTTAAAATGGAGAACATTGGCTTTTGTGCTGTAACAGAGACCTGATTCAAGGCAGCAGAAAGCACATCTGCACTACCAGGCTGTAACTCATTCCACACCTTTCGGCCCCAGAACTTAGACCAAAGCTCCAAAGGTAGTGATGTTTCCATATTCATAAAGAATGCACACACCTCCAGATTGGTAGCCCAACATAACACATCAGAGATACTTCAGGTGCAGCTAACTTTGGGTAAGACAGTAATTCATGTCATAGCCTACTATAGGTTCACAACCATGTCCCAAGACTCACACTCCATGTTCCTAAGCACCCTGGAGAATATTAGGGTCCAACCTAACACTCACTTACTAGGCAACTTCAACTGCCCCTCCATTAACTGGATAAACTACTCATGTACCAATACACTTACCCAACGTTTCCTGGAGTTCATTAATTCCAATCTCCTGGACCAGCTCGGTCTTACCCCCACTAGAGGCAGCAACATCCTTGACCTGGTCATTACTAACATGGGCGACCATTGCTCTACACCAATAGTCAGCTCCTCCCTGGTTAGATCTGACCACAAACTAATCACCTTGGAAATCCACATTCCCCCCCACCCCGCAAAGGTAACCACCATGAAAAACTTCTCCAAAGCTAACTTTGGGCTCCTAAAAACAGAGGTGGATAACTTCACGGCACCCATGCAAATGGAGAATAGTTGAGTGCACACAGAATCATACACCAATGCACTGTACAAACACGTACACAAATGCATGGATCTCACCATACCCAATAGAACCAAGACGCTCTCCTCCAAAAAAAGGAAGCCAATCTGGTGGTCCCCTGCCATAAACAATGCAGAATAAGGTGAAGTCCCAAGACTGGAAAAACTACCTTATCAGCAACAACAAAAAGTTGAGATCCCTTATCAAATCCTCTAAAGCTAGCTATGAAAACAAAATTGCAGCAGATAGTAAAGACAACCACAAGGCCTTCTATACTTATGTAAAGAATCTCCATGGCACTACCCAGATTTGCTCTGAGCTACTGCACAATGGTACCTCCTATACCAAGCCAGCAGATATTTCCAGTATACTGGTCAACAGATTCAGTGCCAACTTTACCCCTCTCCCCCCCAAAGGACCAATCACAATACCAGTAGATTGCCAGGCACCCTGCTGTACAGGTTAAAACAGCACTGTCCAAGGCCAAGAATACAGCTTCTATAAGACCTGACAATATCCCTGGTTGTGTTCTACATGAACTACAGAGTGAACTGGCACCTCAACTGTGTGTCCTGTTCATTCACAGCATCACCTCAGGCTTTGGCCCTAATGAATGGTGCACACTGCTACAGTCATCCCCCTCCACAAAGGAGGAGTGACTACAGACACTGGGAACTATCGCCCCATTAGCCTGATGAGTCTTACATGCAAAGCTATGGAACACATCATCATGGACCTAATAAACAAGGATATATGGAATCTCCAAACTCTGGATCCCACACAGTTTCGTTTTGTGAAGGGTAGATTATGCCTGCTCAACTTGGTCGACTTCTTTCAGTCAGTCACCAGAGCTGTGGATAAAGACAAGGTGGTTCATACAGCCTACCTTGATCTGGCCAAGGCTTTTGATACCATTGCCCTCTCAGGAATCAGCTTGGCATCAACCTCTATATCACTAGGTGGGTTGCAAACTGGCTTACAGATAGAACCCACAGTGTGAAAGTAGCTGACTCCAAGTCAGACTGCTGACTAGTCACGAGTGGAGTCCCACAGGGTTCGGTCCTGGGTCCTCTCCTGTTTGGTATGTACTTCTCTGAAGTTCAGACCAACATGAAGGGACTCTGGCTGACAAAGTTTGCAGATGATTGCAAGTTGGGAGCTATTATTAACTCGCCAAGTGATGTTGACATCCTACAGAATGGCCTCACTGTGTCAAACGACTGGTGTCAGAACCATGGCCTTAAGCTCAATGCCAAAAAATGTGTCATCATCCTCTTTGGGAAAAACCCAGTTCCCATGAATTACCACATTGATGGTAGTCCACTGAATACAGAAAGAGATCTGGGAACACAGGTTTACAGCAACTTCTCTTTTGATCGCCACATTGCCACTGTGGTCAGAAAGTCCTTCTGTGTGGCACATCTCATTACTAAGGATTTTGCATCCAGGAAGAAAGAGGTCATTGTCTCCCTCTACTCTTCCCTCATTAGGCCGATCATCAAGTACAATGCCCCATTTGGCATGTACCTCCCTAGACACCTGCAACAACTGGAGAGGCCACAAAAGTACCTCACAAAGATGTTCCTAGGCCTTAAACACTTGTCCTATATGGACAGACTCAAAAAACTACAACTATTCTCTGTCTCATATTGCTTACTTAGAGGTAATCTCTGCTTGACTTACAAAGCCATGTCTGACCCAGCTCTGTTAGAAATGCTACATCTAAAGAAATCCCAATCCCTCCGCACCACACGCTTCAGAGACCTCAACCTCATTACCACAATTAACAGAACATGCTGGAGGGACAGGTTCATAACCCAGAGACTGCCCATGTTATGGAACAGACTTCCCATACATGTCAAGCAGAGCACCTTGCTGACCCTTTTCAAGAGAAATCTTGATGAGTGGATGGAAAACAGAAAATTCACCCCGGGGATAACTCCAGTGGCTCTAATCGACAGAGACACTGGGAACTAAGGTCAGATGGCACTATGCCAGGGTAATCCTATGGGCTAGGCTTGTAAAGGCCCCAGGGCCATTAGCCTAGTACACACCTATGAACCTATAAAGCCAAGAGGGGTTGATCGACCCAGGAATTGAGGAGAAGCACTGGATTCTCTGATGTTCAGCTGTGTGGGGGTTACTCTGTCATTAACATTGATGTGAAGAAGTCTACAGCTCTTGAATGTAGTTTTGTAGACAGAAGCACTTATCTTTCACTTTAGTGGTTCAAAAAAGTTTGGTCTTAGTTCATTCAAATTGTATTTGTATTTATTTTTACAGTGATATAGCCACCTGAGACTTACTGCACAGTTTTTTTTCTACATAAATACATTAGAGCTGTTCAATTTGTTTCAATTAAAAAGGACTTCTTTTCTGTACAAATTTGTTTCATTCACATCCAGCATTATTAAACACCATATGTTCACTGGTATACCAATGAAGCAGCCATGTCCAGCAACAGTATTAATGTGTACTGCGATCTCTGCCTAGTAATGGTCATGTAGTTCTTTATTCTTGCCATGGCACATGAGGAGTGCACCATCTGTTCAAAGATCACTTAGGAACACATGATTCTGTTCCTGTGCTAGATTTAAGCCTCATTTAGTCATTTATTACAGCATTACTGTTAAATTTCTGCATAGTCTGGTGCCTAAGTGAATTGAAGTGTGGCAGTATTGTGAATTCTGCTCCAGGATTAATGGTTCAGTACTTTTTATAGCTGTATATATCTGATTAAAGTTGCATTCCACTGGCTTTCTGTTTACCTTGCTGGTGTTTTTCCATGTTGAGTCCCCCCCCCCCCCATAGACATTAAGCAAGTTTCTGAAATTCTAACCACAGGACTTGAGCTCCAGTGTTCGCATTATTTGATTGGAACCCTCTCTAGCAAGTGTGCTATATGTACCCGGGTTCTTTTATTCAAGACTCTGAGAGGTATAAAATACAAGCTTTTCATCAAAAGGGAAGGAAAAAAATTATTTAAATTCTGCTTAAATATTTTAACTTGCACTTATAGTGTGGTACGTTTTGGTACTTCCCTGATTTTTGTCCATGTTTTAGCCAAAAAAGTTATCTACTTGCATTTTTTTAGTTTGTTCTGGGACCTTAGTCTTCTATCTTCATTTGCAGTTGTGTGAAGATTGTGTGTTACTACTGGATTTTCTTATTGTTTATACATTATACTGCACTTTTATTTCAATAAGTCAAATTACATGTAAAAGGTTGCTTTTTGTATTTTGAAACCAGTTTGGGGCCTTACTCAGTCTTACAACTTCTTTCACAGTTGTGGGAGGGCTGTGATCTACTGACAGATTTGAACCTAATTCAGTCATTTATTACATCATTACTGGTAACTTCCTGCATAGTATGGTACCTTAGTCTGTAGTGGGATTGTGGTAGTGGTAGCATTGTGAATTCTGCAACAGGATTTGTGCTTCACTACTTTTATGGCTACATATGCCTGCTTAAAATTGTATTCTAGTAGTCTGGTACTTTAGTCTGTGGTGGGACTGCATTAGCGGCAGTAATGTGAACTCTCCTCTAGGATTTGTGCTTCAGTACTTTTTATAGCTGTACATACTAGCTTAAAGTTTCATTCCAGTGCCTTTCAGTTTACCTTGCTACTGCCATTCACCTGTTCTTTTAGTCTATACCCCCCCCCCCCACTGAGACATTAAGCTAAAAGTTTCTGACATTCTAACCAGAAGACTAGAGTTCCAGAAAAGCCTATGTCTCTGGCTTCCACCCCTTGTAGTAATCTGACTTCTAAAGTCCCACCCTCCCCTTTTCCATTGCTATTTTCTATTGTGCAACCCATTCAAGTACTTTCCCACCCATTGTTTTCCATATATGCATAATTCAATGCCCACTCAGCAAATCAGTATTGCACTTGCGTAAACCTCCCTCCCTACAGATTGTCTAATGCTCATTTTCCCAGAGCTCCAATCTTGGTGTTATTATATAAAGAGGTTAGCAGTGCCCTGTATGTACACAAATGCCAAAAAAAAAAATATCTACAAAACTTCCTTTAGAACTGAAATCTGAAACTTAATGTAGCTAAAACAAAGCCATTGTGTTGAAACTAGCTTAGGACAACTTGTTTGCACATTAAACAGCACTACTATAAAATGTCAGCACAATCTAACCTAATCTAGTGCCAAACCCCAGAGACCACTCAACCCATTTCATGACCTAGAGTAGCCTACCTAAATACAGGTCCAAACAACATGGATATGACATTTCCAAATGTCTCCATAGCCAGCTTGGTAGATATGGACATCCTGAGACAAAGTAGCAGTTATCTCATGTTCACAGACAACCATTTAATCTTTAAAGTAACAAACACAGTATGTGCAAGATACACACAAACAATTTCAAAAAAAATCTTGCATACACACAAGTTTATCAAGAAGCCATACACTATATCCTGTACATATAGTGTCCACCACGTACACAGACCAAAGTTTGCTGAGGTACTAAAAAGCAATCTTCCCAAACCTCAAAAACCTCCTAAGCCTGCTAGTGGCAAAGCCTATCCTCAGCAATATCTGAAGCACTTAACAAAATCAACAAGAAACACCACACATACACCTACACACAATAGAGCCCTAACAGCAAAGCCCATAAGGAAAGCAAATACATTACTCATGACTCTTGTCATAGGGGACTTCATTGTGCAATACACAGGTGGCCCACTCACCAGATGGAACAAGGCGAAGATAGTGGTTAGTTGGTTATTTGGAGCTGAAATCCACCAAGTTACTCATAAACTCGAGTCATTACATCACAGGTACCAGTATGATTTTATCATAGTTCATGCGGTGAGTTAATGACCTGAGACATACTTCCCTGGACTATATGAATAGAGACATTGCTGATCACTGTGAATATGTGTCTCGGGTAGGTATTTGCCTTGCATTGAGCAGCATTCTACCTTCACCAAGTATGATGCCACAGTTTGAACTAAATATGATTGAGTTCTATAATTGTCTTTGTTTCTGATGTCTTTCCAGGGGGATACAATTATTGTCATCATGGGGAGAAATGTGTAGCAAACCATGCTGCTTTGCAAAAGATAGTCTGCATCTGTTTCCCATAGTCTTCTGAATATTGGCTAAAACTTTATCCATCTACTTAGAACCTTTTTTAGACAATGCCAAATTGAAAACCTACTGACATAGCAAATAAAACCCAAACAAACCTTAAGGTGTTACTGCTCAGTGCTAGGAGCCTAAACAAGAAATTTCATACCCTACAAGCTCTCTTCTCCCTGGAAAATATAAACCCCTGTGCCTTTACTGAGACATGGTTTAAATCCATAGAAAGTACTCCAGCAGTACAAGGTTTCACTGACTTCCACACATTTAGACCATCAGCTGCATGGACAGGGACAAAAGGTTGAGGAGTCACAGTCAGTGGGAAACAGGCATAACTCTGCTTTGGTTAAACATGATAATGCCCTGGAATTTATCCAGGTGCAATTCACCATAGACAAAGTCCCATACCATATCCTAGCAAGCTATAGATCACTCTTTACGTCCCTAGAATTCCATAGCTCATACATAGACCTACTAGAGACATTCAACATTAAATCAAATAACCATGTTCATGGGAGACTTTGACTACCCCTCTATAGATTGGGAAGCATACACTGTCAAATCTAGCAGTCACAACGATTCCTGGACATTATTAACACAAATACCATTGACCAGATAGTGTGCACACCCACCAGACAGGCATACAAAGCATTCTGTGAGCCATATCTGATTAACCTTTTGCACATCCACAAAACGAATGACATCAGAACCACCAGATTCAAGTATTTAAATTTTGCTTGCAACATAAATAAGACATGCTTGTGAGACAGATATGTCTCTCAGAGGATCTCCATGCTCTGTAACAGTCTCCCCATCTATGTGAAGCAGACTCCGTCCCTAACCCTATTTAGGCACAAGCTTGACCAATAGATGGGAAATCAGAAACTCACCCCAGGTCTGGCCTCCATGTCTGTGATAGACACAGGCAAACAGTTTTGCTCAAAATAACACTCCCCTCCCAACATAACCTCTAGAAATTTCCTAACTAACATACCCGTCCTAATAAACGCCCATTATAGATAGGGAACCAATTGGGTTGGATTGCATGGCTAAATTTATAAAGTCCCTAGTGTTCATTAGCCCAGTATATCCCCATGAACCTTTAGCATGGTTCAAAAAACATCATAGGTTTAGAACATGGAACACCTGTATAGGAATGATGTCATGCATAGGCACAGAACAGAAACTACAAGGCAGTAGCATTCTAGTCATAAATATAACACACATTCATGCATGATTTCAGAACAAAAGTAGTTCTGCTTTTCATGAAAGCAGAAGTACAGTATACAGCAAATGTCTAGCGACCTATCTCATATCAATCTCCCAAAAGTCTATTTTCTCTTGTAGTTAATATTAGTAATGCTTTAATTACCATGTTTTTGCAATAGCTTTATTCTTATTACTACTTTTTATCCACAGTTCATTAAAATTCTTTCCTTAGTGCATAAATTGTTTGTTTCCTATCCAGAAGAGTACAAAGTTGTATACACACACACACACACACACACACACACACACACACACACACACACACACACACACACACACACACACACACACACACACACACACACACACACACACACACAGATGTGTGTGTATCCATCTATCCATTCACAACCCCTTTTACCCATTTTTACACATGGGATTGGGGTCTCACTTCAACAGAGACAATCATCTAGAGCCAAGGTTTTCGCCACCAGGTGGCTAGCCCTGTCACCGTAGTTCTTCCACACATCACACTTGCACACAAAGTCACACCTATGGCCAAGTTACAGTGTCCATTCCACCTACTACATGTATTTTGAAATGTGGGAGGAAACAGGAGCTCCTGGGGGAAACTCATGCAAACAAAGGGAGATTATGAATATATTCCTTAACATCAATTTTAATATCATAGTAACTCAGTGCATTTTAAAAATGCATCAAGTATGCCTTCTGTCAAATACCCCATCTGGCAAAAAGCATCCGATCACATGAGAAAGCCTAATACTTTCCTTTTGTGACTAGACACAAACTCCACCTTCCACTATAAATACAGTCATGGCTACACTTGCAAAATGTTAACAAGCAATCTCAAAAGAAAGCCAGTTTTGTTGCACAAAAAGAAATGCATCCACTAAAGCATACACTGCAGCGACACTCAGTAGCATGCTACTTATGTGGGAGTTTGGATTTCACCCCTCCTACCCCCTGAATTTGGACCTTGTCCCCACAACCATATTACTCAACACTTGCACAATCATGACCAAAGTGAAATAACTTTTGATATTCTATAGTCAATGGTAAGTCAGTCAGCTAAAGTATAAAGTCATGAACGCAGCACTTGACAAATCATGCAGTGATATATATACACTCAACTCGTACACGTATATATATATATATATATATATATATATATATATATATATATATGTGTGTGTGTGTGTGTTTGTGTTTGTATAAAATGGTTCAGTATATTTTCACACATTACTACAATGTAAATACACAAATCTGATGTAGTTCTTGTTTCTACCTTACCTCTAATTTGGAAATGTTATGTAATTAGACATGCTACATTCACAATAATGTAGCGAGTATTCTTGACATAAATATATACCCATCAATTCAGCACATGCTTCTTGTGTGCTGTCTTGCATGAATTAGTGTTGTTTCCCAAAACATTTTTGTGCTACAGTAAATGTGCATTTCAATCCTTTTTTTAACACTAGTTAGTTATTTAAATTCAGGGCGGCCATGGTGGTGCAGCGGTTAGTGTTGCTGCCTCACAGCAAGAGGTTTTCCGGTTCAATTCTTGGCTGGGGTGCCTTCTGTGCAAAGTCTGCATGTCCTCCCTGTGGTTGTGTGGGTTTCCTCCGAGTGCTCCGGTTTCCTCCCACATCCCAAAGACATGCAGTAGGTGGATTGGACACTCTAAATTGGCCCTAGGTGTGAGTGTGTGCATGAGTGTGCCTTCTGTGGAAGTTTGGGTGCTGGGCTGGCAACTCGACACTGTAAAACTCTACTGCCAATCATGAGCAGACAGATGATCCGCTGTGGCGACCCCTAACCGGGAAAAAGCCGAAAGAAGAAGTTAGTTATTTAAATTCCTTATGTATAATTTTGTAAGTCTTTGCCATGTGCTTCTTTTACTGTATCATATATTCTTTTTCTGAAGGATTTCACCCTTGGTTGCTCTCTCTCTCAACATGTCAAGTTAAGAAGATTCAGTCATATGAAAACAAGGAAATACAAATGAATACCCCTGTTGGCTCAAAACAAAAGCAAAACAGTATTTTGGTTATTTCTCATTAGATGGAGTTAGTCTTTCACAGCCTTTCCAGCTGCAGGCTGTCCTAAAGAAAGTCCCAGGCTATAAGCCTCAACTAGGTCCCATTCACAGCTCTGAACTCTAGGTATTTCTTTCAAGTATAATTCCAAAAGTTAGCAGTTATAGGTGTCTCACTCTCGTGTTCCCAGGGTCCTTCAGACAAGCCCCAGCTCACCCACTGTAAACCTCCAACTGAAGAACAATTTTCCTGATTTTAGCCCTCCAGGCTACTATTCTAAATGTCAGCATAAACAGCAGTCTGTACCTTTCTAACCTAACTGATGTATAATATTTGCCTGAGTAATTGCGGTGAGACTATTCTCACATTGAATACTGCAACACACTTAAAAGCACATTACACATTTGTAACTTCTTAGGTAAGTACTTGGCTAGCTGCCTTTGCAGGCCATTTTAAGCCTAGCTAGTTTCCCTTTTGCTGCTTGAATTAACCTATCCCATTTGGTGTTAGATTGGCCTCACCTATCCCATTGTCAATAATTATATAAAAATAACTGGGATAATACCATAGAAAACTTGAGAAGACCCATCCGTAGACTAAAGCATTTAGGAGCTACTTCTACTTAGTGCCTGTATAGGGCATTCATGTCATGTTTATTGTGTATGTCACTACGATGTTTAGACATATATATTCTTAGTGGACGAGATGTCTGACCAACACAAAAGGACGAACATTTACAGGTAGCCAAATAAACAATCCAGTCCGTTACACAATTCCCAAAAATTTAATGTCATACACTTTACTGGTGTTTTTACTAGTAAATTGTTTGAGTTTGCTTACATAATGGCATGAAGAGCAATGTCCAAAGGGAAAGTGACAAAAAGAGTATTCCCGGACAGGGTGAGTTGTTGGTGTATAGCACCCCCACTACATACCAGTAAGAAATGGAGGAGGAAAGGCGAAAAATCACAATTTTTAAAATGTTACTCTAATTCACTTTAAAAGTTAATAGTTTAACATGCATTTTAATAGTTTAACATGCATTTTCTGAATGTTAACATTTATGAAACTCAAATGACTGAGATTATTTACTGACTATAATCATCACTGAGTTACAGAAGATCAAAAATTTTACGAGGAGTTTGACAAAAATATGAAACAAAGTCAAGTATGCCTTACAAAATCAGTAATAATTGAGAGGTAGTAATAATAGTTTGAAAGAGTAAAACATCATTTTAACCTAAGTTTGGCATACTAGCAGATCAAATTCACATTGATATCTGTGCAGTGACTGAGACCTGGTTCAAGGCTCTAGAGAGCACCCCTGCACTACCAGGCTATAACTCATACCACACTTTTCGGCCATGTGTCCTGGACCGAAACACCAAAGGCGGAGGTGTGTCCATATTCATTAAGGATATCCACACCTCCAGGCTAGTTGCTCAGGATAATGCATTCGAGGTTATCCAAGTGCAACTAACTCTGGGCAAAACTGCAATCCAAACTGTAGCTTGCTACAGACCCCCCCCCCCACCATGCCCCAGGATTCCCACTCCTCTTTTCTTGATGTACTGGAAAATATTAGGGTTCAACCAAACACCCTAATAATGGGCGACTTCAACTACCCCACCATTAATTGGGAAAACTACTCATGTACCAGCTCCTTAGCTCAACGCTTTCTGGAATTCATAAACTCCAATGCCCTGGATCAACTTATCCACGCCCCCACCAGGGGCAACAATATCCTAGACCTAGTCATTACCAATATGAGTGACCGGTGTTCCACACCTGAAGTCAACTCCTTGTTGGTCCGATCCGACCATAAGCTAATCACCCTTGATATCCACATCCCGCCCCCACCCCCCATTAAGGAAACCACAGTAAAAAATTTCTCCAAAGCCAACTTCATGCTTTTTAAGACAGAAGTGGTGAACTTCATGACACTCATGCAGATGGACAATATTGTTACAACTGCTGAATCCTACACAAGTGCACTCTATAAGCACTTACATGAGTGCATGGATCGTGCTATCCCAAACAGAACCAAGACGCTATCCTCCAAAAAAAGGAAGCCAATCTGGTGGTGCCCTGCCATAAACAAACCATACAACAGAAGGAAGAAACTGTTGCAAAAGAGAGTAAAATCCCATGAGAGGAGGGGTTCCCTGGTCAGCCTCAGTAAGAAGCTGAGATCCCAGATCCTCCAAAGTTAGCTATGAAAACAAAATTGCCACTAATTCTAAGGACAACCGCAAATCATTCTATAGCAATGTCAAGAATCTCGATGGCAACACCCAGATCTGCTCTGAGTTACAGCACAATGGCACGAAAATTACAGAACCAACTGATATACTGCCAACATCCTGGCAGATAGGTTCAGTGCTAACTTTACCCCCCCCCCCTCACCCCCTAAAGGGCGCATATCTATACAGGACGAATGCAGAGTCTCTGTAATCACAACTACGCAGGTAAAAGCTGCACTCTCTAAAGCCAAAAACACAGAATCCATGGGACTGGACAACATCCCAGGCTGCATTTTACACGAACTTCAGAATGAACTGGCTCCCCACTTAAGCACCATGTTAAATAATAGCCTCACATCAGGCTTTGTGCCCACTGAATGGCACACAGCAACAGTTATCCCACTCCACAAAGGGGGAGCCACCACTGATCCCGGGAACTATCGACCTATTAGCCTGACAAGCCTGGTCTACAAGGCCATGGAACTTATCATCATGGAACTCATAAACAAAGATATTGGGTAACCTCCAAACTCTGGATCCTTCCCAGTTCGGGTTTGTGAAAGGCAGATCATGCCTCCTGAACTTGATCGACTTCTTTGAGGCAGTCACCAAAGCCATAGATGAGGGTAAGGTGGTTCACTCAGCCTATCTTGACCTCGCCAAGGCTTTCGACATCATCCCCCATTCTGGAATTATAGCTAAACTCACTAAACTAGGTATAAATCCCTACATCACAAGATGGATTGCCAGCTGGCTCACTGACAGAACCCACACTGTAAAAGTCGCAGACTCCAAATCTGACCTCAATGCAGTGACAAGTGGTGTACCACAGGGTTCTGTCCTGAGATCTCTCCTGTTTGGTATCTACTTTTTTGAAGTACAGGCTAACAAAGAAGGCCTCTGGCTAACCAAGTTCACAGATAACTGCAAACTAGGAGCCATAGTCAAGTCCGCAAATGATGTGGACTTCCTACAGAAGGGCCTCGTTGAGACAGATGCCTGGTGTCAGAGCTGTGACCTCCCTTTTGGAATGTACCTCGCAAGACATCTGCAGCAGCTGGAAAGGCCACAGAAGTACCTCACAAAGAGGATTACTGGCCTTAAACAAATGCCCTACAGTGACCGCCTCAAAAAACTCCAGCTTTACTCCGTAGCATATCGCCTACTCCGAGGTGATCTCTGCCTAACATCTAAAGCTATTTCAAACCTAGAGCTGTTGGACATGTTACACTTAAATAAATCCCAATCCCTCTGAGCTACATGCTCTGGGGACCTAAACCTTGTCACCACAATAAACAGGACATGCTGGAGGGATAGGTTCCTGTCCCAGAGACTTCCCATACTCTGGAACAGGCTACCCATCTATGTCAAGCAAAGTTCTTCATTAGCACTCTTCAAGAAAAATCTTGATGAGTGGATGGGAAATAGGAAATACACCCCGGGGATCACTTCTGTGTCTCTGCTCGACAGTAGCACAGGAAAATAACTTTCTTGGGTGGCGTAAGCCAGGGAACCTTGTTGGCTAGGCTTACATAGGCCCTTGGGCCGATAGCCTAGTACCTACCTATGAACCTATTAACCAGATTTGACTCCATGTTAACATTGTCCATTTGGTGATTAACCATTAACATTGCATGTGTCTAAGATCTCCATGCAACTCAATTAAGCAATGGCAGCAAAAGAGTTTGGCAATGTCACTATCACTTTCAGCAGATCATATCATTAGAAAATAAGGAGAGCACTGTTTATATAATGAAAGAATTGTTTAACTAAAAAACTTATCAGTATGCCAAAAATATTGCAAACACAAAGAAAATAAAAAATCATACATGAGTACTGGTCCAAAAAAAGAAATAGAGGTTAACACACAGAACTGCTTACTAGCTCTCCAAATTGTAAAAATACCAAGGAGTGGCTAATAGTATTCCTTTGCACACAACTGACCAAAACCTTCTGTGCACCAAATTTCTAGCTGCAAATTGAGACAAAAATTGGATGACTCCCAAACTTATATATATATATATATATATATATATAAGTCAAAGTAAACTTTGTCATTCAGACTCCACAACATGTGCAACTGAATGAAATTATGTTACTCCAGGCTCTATGTGCAAACATCTAACATATACAGCAATTCACATTACTACATTTAGACATTCCTACTACATAATATTCATAGTTTTACATATCAACAGACATTTACTAAGCTAAAGAGAGACAGTATTTATTGCACAGAATTCCTCAGCTACATGTTATTGCACAGGATTCTGTTGGCACCAGTGGAAGGAAACACAATATTTAATGTAGAAAATTTTCACAGCTGTTACTTATTGCACAGGATGCTGTTTTAGCATCAGCAGATACTGCACAGAAATAAGATTATACTCTGTTAGATTAATTGCTCAGTGTACTTAAGACCTTTTAACGTTATTGCACTCAAATATGCTTCTCACTCATCATATTACCTGTTGTCCCTGATGTCAAGCAACATGTAAGTTGCTATTGGAGTTCAGTAGCCTGATGGCCAGGGGATATATGTATTCACACACACACACACACACACACACACACACACACACACACACACACACACACACACACACACACACACACACACACACACACACACACACACACACACTCTTATGTATATATACACACACACATACACACAAATATATATATATATATATATATATATATATATATATATAAAACATTGCCAAAGGCTTTAAGAGGGCTAGGTAGGCAGATATTGAAGGACAATACATATTAAAGAATGTTTAACTTCATACTTAAACTGTGGTTGATGCTAACCAGACAGAAAAAGCTGTAGTGGATGAGTGTGTTGAAGATTGCAAAGTGAGAGTGATGCAAAATGTATGGTCGACTTAGTTATTTCTGGATGGAAATGATTAGTGTCAGAAGAACAGAGGCCATATCCTGACTGGGGACTAGAGCAGCAAACTAGTGTGAAGGACTGTCCAATAAAAGGCAAGGAGTCAGGTGATCAGCAGATAAGTAGAGAATGGTAGAATATGCTGACAGAAATGCTGCATTCTGAATGAGGTATGTAGACAGACATTACTTTTAGAATACTTTAGAATATTTTTCACATTGATTTCTAGACTGCTTGGACCATATAATGACAAAATCATGTTATTGTCAGTTTAAGAATTTACAGCATTAATACCTGTTCTGCTGAAAACAGATGTCCAGGCTTTAATGGTGATAAATCAATTTTCAGGTTATTAAGTCAGTACCAGCTAGCTGCTTTCTGCTTTGTTATCACAATCACCTCTCCAGTCTAGTAAGAAAAAAACAGCATCTATTTATTATTTATTTATTTACTATTTGCTGACCAGGTAATGAAATGGTCTGTTGTCTTTTTCCAGCCATGACCCAAACTCAAAGTGCAGAAAATGCAGTATGGTCTTTCTAAGTAACAATATGATATACAGAATGAGTACATTGCAAAATTCAGAACGCAAGCTGAGATATGCATAAAATACAGTGAAGTCATTCATATAATACGTAAACTCCTATGTACATGTGAAATATATGTATATAAGATGACACAATAATAAGAAGAGAATGTTTCTTAAATGTATTTTATTATTCATGACATGGGATGGTAAATTACCAAACCATTATCATGGGCAGTTGCAGGTAGATTCATATAGGTGCTCTTTAAGTGTACTTAAAAGAAATGTGGCCTTATGAGGCACTGAGAGCCAAGGATCTGCTAATTGAATGAACCTGTAGATTTTATTTTAAGCAGTCTGTATTCCATGAATATTGAACACTTCAATTCTGGAAGCCATCCAAACATCAAAACCAATGAAACAGAACTCATAAAAGCTGAAATATGGCTTGAAACTTCTTTTAGAAAATAAATGAAGAAACAACCTCCCTGCCTAGAAGTTCAAGCCCTTTTGGATTTGTAAATGACAAAATTAAAAAGGAGTGGGGAAATGTGAGAGTTGGTATTTTGCTTCAGTTTATTATATCACATGCCAAAAGTATGGCAGCCTTTTTTCAGATTTAATTTATATGCTATTTAAGAGCATAGGCATAGGCACATTTCCAAAAACCTTATAATGCAGCCTAAGGAATTTTGTAATAAATGTGTTTTGTGAAGACCATTTACTGAGATTTCTTATGGAATCAAAATATGCAAAAAAATGCATAGAAATAGAGAAGGCAAGTTTTATAATTTTGCTTTGCTGAGAGTTGGATGTTTTGAGTATCTCCAATCAAGCTGCATTATCATATACATTTTAACTTGGGCAAAATAAGTGTTTAGGACCAGAACATTTATTTTTTATTCATGTTTAAATGTATATAATATAGCAGCTTGAGATTGTTAATGATTCTTTCTCTTTTCTTTGCTTTTCCTGTTTTCTTTAGTACTTTAATTTAATATTATGTTTCTGCAAATGTGGATACAGACTAGAAAACCAGAATTTATTTTGCTGTTTGTAAGAAATTGCAATCCATTCTAAGGTTCATAGGTTAGTACTAGCTAAACTAAGCAAACAATAGTATTACTGAATATCAAGTGTGCTATTATTTCTCCACAAACTTTTTCTAATTCCTTAACTCAAATATATATATATATATATATATATATATATATATGTATGTATGTATATTTATACACACACATACATGCACAGTATATATATATATATATATATATATATATATATATATATATATATATATATGTGTGTGTGTGTGTGTGAAATCTATGTGCTTTGTTACTTGATTTCATAGATGGCTAATATGGCATGCTAAATGGAACATTGCTTTTGTGTACCACAATTTGCCTATAACAATCTAGAATCAACAGTTCAAACAGCAAAATCTCTAATTCTGAATTTGATTAAGACATCCAGCTCCCACCTCCATTACCATTAAACCATTTTTTTTGTTTGAACTTGTGCTAGGTGAGTTTGTAATATCAGTTTTGCTGCCTAGTATATTTTAGAAACCAGCAAGACAGATGTTGCCAACCTTTATTCCTGTGAATGCTGATATTCTGCAAGTAGAGTCTCATAGTGCATGCCTTTACACTGTCATTTTCTTGGATGAGTCTGAAAAAATTGATGGTACACAAAGATGGGTCAACTACAAGTGAATGTTTGCTAATAGCTCAATATACACTTGCTTGCTGCCACTTCTCACTGGCAAGTGCCCTGACTCTCACCTTTCCAACAACCAGACCTTAGTAAATTATCTACCCCTCCCAACACCCAACCTTACTTAATTACATAGTCCTACCAGAACTCTAACTCTAACCCTAAAAACTCCCGCCTGGGTCCCTGACCATAACCATAGGAATCCTACTCCCTAATCCAAGTCCCCAGTTGCTCCCTAAACATAAATCTGCACTCCACCTCCCTAAATCTAAAGACCCTGTTTGCTCCCTTACACTAAAACAGCACTTCTGCTCCCTGGCAATATATTGCAATTCCCCTCCCTAAACGATAATCCCCTTCCCAGTCCCTAAACCTAAAATCAGTGATCAATTCCCAACCTTAGAATTCCCCTCAAATTGCATAATCTTAAAACTTTCTTCCCACTCCCTAAACTTAAACCCTCCTTCCCCCTACCTAAATATAAAACTCTCCTGCTCCCTAATCTTAACCTCCTTTCTAGTTCCCCAAATCCAAACCCCTCTCCCTGCTCCCTAAACTTTTAAATCCCCCCTTCCGATCATCACCTAAAACTACAGCCTACACTTCCATCCTCACAGCTGCTGCACTAACCTTGCCCAACCTCAAATGCTGTGTTTGGGTGAGGTGCGGCAGTTCCATTCTCCTCCCATGGAAGCCACACCTCACACAAACATAGTATTCGAGTTAAAGCACGAACATCAGCCAGATGAGCTATGAGTCACCTGAATTCCTGGCTGCAAGATGCTATTATTCCAGTACCTGGAGCTTGGGTGGCTATAGTAAATCCCAAAAGGATCGGTATTAGCAGTGGCTTCAGGAAAAAGAAAAAAGGGGATGTATCTTAACAAACCAGAGTACGCAATGCTAAAGTTATCGAGCTTAAAACAAACACTTACTGAAGTTCAGAAATTGAAAAGCAGAATAGATGATGAGTAGGTACTGATAATGGTGAAACTGCACAGAAGTCTATAGTTAATCATAACTGATGGCTTAAAAGTAGAGAATAGCATGGCGTTAGTAATTTTAGGTAGGGCTGTAACAGAGTAAGAGATGACCAGGTAGAACTCATACTTTTCAGCTACAAATCCTGGCTATTTCAACATCTGTATCAGTAAATGAGGCTGGAAAGCACAAAACTTTTTTTGTGGGTGCTATTGTGATATGTAATAATATAGGCATGCTGCTTGCAATAGCTTACTTCCTGTTATGTAGTAGCACTTGCAAGTTAGTTGCTGATTGTTACCAGATCATTGAGCACTGCTACACCTTTTTGTCTTCCATTTTCAGAAATCTGCATGGTTTAGTATTTTGATCAGGCTAGAACTTGGAGGGAGACAGCCCACTGCTGTGAAATTTCATGGCCAGCAGTTTACCAGTTACTGAAGCAAATGGAAAACAAGGGTGAAAGATGCTTGTTTGGCGGTTTAGTGTCTGATGTCCTGAGCAGACAGTGTATATGAAGAGAGGTGTTCTGTCTGAAGGTTGTTATCTGGAGACTTAGTTGTAGCTACATAACTTGTTTTACTGTTTCAGAATAAAATGCATTATTATTTCGATATCTTTCCAGGTGACTATTTTAGACCATTTGTAGATTTGTTTGCATATTGTGTGCTATACTAATGGAGAAACTTTGCTTATTTCAGTGACACACTATGGAATTTAATGTTGTTATACTAATGTGAAATTTTGCTTATTACGGTGGTTCTTCATGTGCCTGTGAGTAATCTTTGGCTTGTGTGAGTGATGATGAATTCTAAGACATTAATATTGTTGTTCTGGAATGTCTGTTCTGTATGGTTGATTATTATTGGCTATAAAGCTGGTTATTCTTGGGATACATATTTATGTTCAAAATACAAACCAAACAAAGAAGTCATGTAGGACTACAAAGCTATAAAAACAAAAACAAAAAAAAAATGACTTAAACAAATACCAGAATGTAGAAGCAAAAAAACTTTATTATTTCAGTAAGTGCTTTTGTCCTTCAAACTCACAAGACTTCATGAGACCTTGTACACTTTCTGCCAATAAATCCTACAAACCATAGCATCTTGATTCAGGGGTGTAGCTAGGATTTTCAAATTTGTACTCACAGCTCTCAAACTGCTACCCCCCTCCCCAGCCAAGCTACGACCATTCTCGTAATTCACGGTTCGCTTTTTTAGTGCCGATGAAGAGGCATTCGCTGTAATGCCTCTTCAGTAATATAATATAGATTCACTCAAACTCGGTTCCTTGAATTGAAAATTAACCTGAAAGTCAGTTCTTTGAAAAATGCAGCATGGTAGTTGGGGTAGAAGATTCATGCTTTTGTTTTCTGTAACTAAGGTACAGGTTTTGAGCTTGAGTAAATTACTAACCACCTGCTACCCCTAACTAGGGTGTTTCATTCACACACACACCCCTACATACCTCTTAGTGCAAGAAATATGGACAGTGCCTAAAATAAACAGGGACAGATATTAAAAATGCTCTCGTGAACTTAGAAAGTTGCTAGAATAACAAGATTTGTGCTAGTATGAGAAAGTTGCTAGAATAACAGGATTTGTGCTAGTATGAATTTTTCTAAAGGACATGAAGTCTGAAACTCAAATGTCTGTCATTATTTAGCAACTTCAGCCTTCAATGATTTTCTAGAAAATCACGAAATTTATGAGGAACAGACAAAAAATATGGGGCAAAAATCTGAACATTCTGCAAAATTTGGACAGTTGAGAGGTATGCTACCTAACTACCTGACATACACACACACACACACACACACACACACACACACACACACACACACACACACACACACACACACACCTCTCAACCTCTTAGAGCAACAAACTCATAAATAAAACTGAGGCAAAGGCCCAAAAATAAGGACATTTTTTTTTAAATATTGCTCTTATAAACTTAGAAAGATAATAGAATAGTAGTAGGTCTTGCATTAGTACGAATTTTCTTTAAGGCATGAAATCTGAAACTCAAATGTCTGCCATTATTTTCTAACTTCAGTCTTTAACGATTTGCCACTAATTTGCCAGAAAACTGCAATTTTATGAAAAACAGACCAAAAATGTGATGCAAAAATATAAAATTGCCAGACAATACAGCTGGAAACCTGTCAAAGCAGGGACACCATTTTAATGAGCACAGTTAACTTGAGCAGCTGACAAAATTAGAGAATCTACATGCATTTCTGAAATAAAAGTAATCTATAACTCTGATCATTACAGTTATTTATAAAAGTAAACCCTCCGCATTTTCTTCCAAAATTGCTATTTTGCGGAGATATTATTAGGGGGAGAGCAACATTTTGAGCCAAAATTGGGGACAGTTGAGAGGTTTGGATATTCCTAATTCTATAAAGCGATTTATTTCCACATACCTCTCAACCTTTTAATGCAGGAAATCTGGACAAGGCCAAATATATTGGGGTAACATATAAACAGTACTAAAAATTGATCTTGTATAAACTTAAGACAGTTGACAGAATATCAGATCTTGCTTTAGCATGCATTTTTCTGAAGATTGTGACGTCTGAAACTTCATGTTGGTCATTATTTAGTGACTTCATTCCTAAATGATTTTCCAGAAAAGTTTTATTTTGCATTTTACAGTACAAACACCAATAAATATCTGCTAAACAAAGCAATGCAGTCTCACAATGAAACTAGACTTAGCATTAAAATTTCTGTGCCCTTGAAACTCACATTCATTGAAACAGCATTGAAACCCACATTCAAAGAAAATACATTTTGCCAGTGGCAGATAAAGATTAACTGTGGGCTGTTTTCAAATCATAAATCATAGGCCCCTTGCACATGAAACATACATGTGCTCTTTGATGCACCTTCCTGGTTGTATTCAATTATATTCCTTGTTCAATACAGTATAGTTGTTAGAGAGCGTTTTAAATTTATTGGTTTGAACATTTTTCCAGTAAACAATGAAACAAAATGCATGTACCAATAATGACAAAACTGCCAAATTCATAACATTTCCATCATAAAAGTCTACTCAAACTTCTACAGTCCACCAGTATCAGCAAATATGCACAATCTCTGAACTAGTAAAAGCCATCTACATAATTCACCTTGCTAGACAGCTGCACGCACATGCTCCGCTATACCAGCAAAGGAAAACGTAAACTGTAAATACTGTTTCAGTGTTTATTCAGTGTAAAATCATGAATCTCCAAGTACCCCTGTCATAACAAGTTTATACACATCCATAAACAAATCAAGCATATTCTTTATCATTAATCAATTTAATAGTTTACTAATGTGTAAGGACAATTTATTCCATAATTATACCAGATGATGATAGAAAAAATATATATTTCTAAATTTTCAGCTTGATGAATATAATAAACATACACACATTCATAATGTTAATGGTTTGTAGATGTTAATTCATGTCAGACAAATAAATTTATAATAAAATATTTTGTACATATTAATCAAATAGTCCTGTAGCAATTGACATCTTATAGA
This sequence comes from Protopterus annectens, assembly GCF_019279795.1. Lineage (NCBI taxonomy): Eukaryota > Metazoa > Chordata > Ceratodontiformes > Protopteridae > Protopterus > Protopterus annectens. Next base: position 1,820,642,579 of record NC_056735.1, read on the forward strand.
ATATAAACAGTATTTATTTAGATTTTTAGTTTAATACATTGATAAAAAAGTCTTTTGTGTAACAAATGTCTGAGTAAATTCAAGGTTATTTACATTTTTACCTATACAAAATTTAAATGAGGAAATACATTCCCCTAATATTGCAACTAAACTCATATACATAGGTATAACAACAGTAGGATACCAATATTTAGCACTGTTCTGGAAACAGCATCTCTAGGTCAAAATATTAAAGCAATTATGTAATAATAAAAGATAAACAAGTGCATGTTATGGACTGATTTGTTTTTAAAGTAATGATTGTGTAGGCCCCACTTTCCAAGGGTACTGATAGTGAAGGCTAACTCACACAGTAGAAAGATTAGTCAAATTACTTAATGCTGCAAACAGATGCCAGGAATAGTGGCTTAGATTGACTAAAGTCAGGTACATTATCCTAATTCTGTGACCAGAGTCATCGTAGGCAGGTGCCATTCAGAAGCTCACAAGTATATCAACTTCTTTATTTCAGTCAATTTAAGGTACGACTCACCACTATAATGAACATATTCGCTCCTACTACAAGTCCTGAAAATAGTGCATTTGTAGTAGCATCATATTAGAGCATCTTCAGAACTTCCCACTCCGAAACCTGTACAGTGGGTCAGAGAACCCTCCATGGGTCGCTGCTGCTCAAGAATTGCAGGCAGCAATCAGTGAAGGGTCTCTGACCCCTGCAAAATGGAAAGAAATCACAGTGTATTTGGCAATAAGATGGAATGAAGAAAAATACCATTTAATATTCAAAACCAGTGCTGCTAGATGTTGCATACATCACTCTGAGCAGTCAATATAAAATAAGAACATTTCATAAGCGGTAGCCTCATGTTTATTGGTGGAACACTAACAGTTGCAGTACAGCATGCAGTGAAGTTTGTGGCCTTTGCTCCCCGACATGACAAGTTCTTCAAGTCAAGTGCCTACAGCAGTCAGCTCCACTCTGTTAAAGTACAGCAAAAGCCTATATATTACCTATTTGTTACCAGTAACTGGTATGCTCTACTAGGGCCCAATATTTTCAATGATTTGGTTACAATACCTGCTGATGAACTGTATGACCTGAATAATAGAGCAGAATACTTATTACTGATTGATAAATAAATAGGTTGACTGAGATGAACTGTGAGTATGTTCTTCGGCATTCTATGGTTGTATGATGAGACATTTGAATTATACAGACCAGAGTATGGCAGTGGATGGATCCTGCTGTGGAGGACATACCTGCCTATGGATTTATCCATCTAGTTAACAGCATTTCTAGAAGCATCCTTCAAACAGGGATTTTTGTTTGGCTGATCGGCAACTTTTTAGTGGTGATGACAATTACCACTGTAAACTGATCCACTCAAAGGAACACTAAGAACAATTAAACTTGCTTCTATTAACCTGTCCATACAAACATTAAAAAAAAAAAAAAATTGGCTCCAGATACAACAGCAAACAACCCATATGCAAAAGTTCATGAAGCTACACTATGCTCCACTGACACACACACAAACACACACCTTACCTGATAATCTGTTCATGACACTCGATTGCCTTCCATCTTCCCATTTCCCGCTCGTGATAAATAATCCATTTGCGATTGCCTTCTTTCCCCGCTCGCGGCCAGCCGGACATGACATGAGCTCACTTCCGACTGGCTCATATACCCCTTAAAGGAGCCAACAACCTTTAAAAATACGGACTTTTTTTTTTTAAATGCTACCCCCTCTTCTAAGAAGTTGTACTGAAATCAGTACAGTGCGCATGCCTCCCAACGTCCCTGTCTTGATGGCATGCAGTGCATGAATATAGCTAATAGGAGTCTTAAAATGCATGGACACTATTACCATTGCTGTAGTGGTGAAGGAAAGGGTTTATAAGACGAAACAAAATTCCTAACTACATTAGGCAGAGCCCCTCACTAACATTCTTCAAGAGAAACCTTGACGAGTGGATGGGTAACAGAAAATACACCCCTGGGATCACTCCATTGGCTCTGATTGACAGAGGCTCAGTTAATTAATCAATGAGGCAACAAAAGCCAACACACTGTGGCTAGGCTTATAAATGCCCTCGGGCAGATAGCCTAGTACCTACCTATGAACCTATGAAAGAAGAAGAAAAGAAATCCAAGGTAAACATGCAAGGCTAACAAATAGGAGAGTGATAGAACTTGGTGGAGGGTCTGGTAATTTCTTTATGGCAGTACAGCTTCTTTTACTTAAATGAAAAGACAAATGATGTGGGGTAGCCAGCTACAGTGGCATAGAGGGATAAAGCCTTGACTGCAGCCCAGGTGACCAAGTTTGATTACTAGCTTGGACACTTGGCACAGCTGGCAGGTAGGATTTAAGTAGCTATCCTAGGTGGAGGAGGACAAGGCTGCATGGGTGTTGTAGCAGCCCAGTAGAGGTAGGGGTGGTCCTATAACCTGGCAGCATGCGCATAGCCCACCAAGCTGCTGATGAGCAGTATCCTTCACTTGAACAAGTACAAGGGACTATGCACTTGCCTAAGTGGAAGGCATTGTGGATGTACAATGATGTGTCACATTTCCCTCTACCCTAGTGAGGGTGTTGGTAAATAATAATATCCTCATTGTCAGGATGCCAGCAAGGAGACAAGCAACTCTTATGGCTGCTTAAATGACACCCCCACAGATGTTTCTCATCTAGTGGATCTGGAAGTGATCCTGACCAGTACCGAACAAATGCACAAAACTACAGGTGGGAGGCTTGATGGTTAGCATGATCAGGGCAAAAAGCATACAGGGAAAAAAGTGATGTGAGGTATGATATGCAGCAAGTACTGGGATATGGAAAAAAATAGGTTACTATGCAAGAGCAAACAGACACAAACCAGTACAGACAAACATAGTTGATTTTATATACACAAGGATAAGGCAGCAAAGTTAGGTACAGACATACAGAGGATGGGCAGATGGTAATAGGGAGGGTTAGACCACATATAAAGTATGGGGCAGAACACATTAAGTGGAGGTCACAGCAGTTAAGGGGTGGATGGGGTGCTAGCTATAATGGAAGTTCAGGTTAGTTGAGATGACTACCTGCACAGACTAATCATGAGCTGATGTTCCTCTGTAGACACTGTCATGTGGGGTCTGTCCTCCAGTGGCCTAGTGATTAGGGTCTGCTCATACAGTGAAGTTTCAGTTCACTGTAGGAGCATCTTTATCTTGCCAAATATGATATTTAACTGCATCCTCTACTGCAGCCTCAATCAACTGATGCAGCTTTGCTTACTCTAGAGGCAGAGAAACATAGGTTTCCATTTGAGAGGCATCTTTATCCCTCTTCACTGAGCTACCCACAGCCCTATCATCAGACCACTCATGAGCCACAGCAGAGGAAGATGGTAATGAGGTTGTCTGGACTGCTGGTCTTCCTCTTCCACATCAGATGGACCCTGCAGAATGGAGACAAAACTGGAAAAGTGTCATAAATGTAACACAGTTAAACACTGACCTCTAATGCAGATAGCAATGATACAAAGCTCTTGCTGCAGTCAGCTGTTCCTGCCTCCTGTAACAACCCCACCCTAATGAGATGTATCTCTTAATGAGCTGAAAGATAAAAGTGCACAGCCTATTAGTATCTCCTTGAGAGTTATGAATTTATTTTGAAACTAAAACAAAACTGAAAAAAATCACATTTACACTATACTTCACTCTTTGTACTTTACCTTCCCTCACCAACTGCTCTTCAGGGTGTCCTCACTTCAAGTAGTGGCAGTGTTGATGTCATTGCTCACTAGACCTCTGGATACTTGTAGGCTTTGTAAGTATGAGGCCCAGATCATGCCAAGAATCCATCCATTTTTTGTATGTAACATATGATTCCAGAAACTGCAGCCTAAAGTGAGTGTAAAGGAAATAAAGAAATGCCGTCATCTCCATAAACCATGCAGTAGCCCTGTGTCTGCAAGCACTATCAGTCTTCTCTGTCTTGCAGGATGCCAAAAACCAAACGGTATAGAAAAATGGCACAAGTTGCTTACATACCCTTGACCAAGATTTTCATTCTGTGCAAGCATTCGCTGCTTAGTGATGCAATGCATGTTCATGGGTCTATCTCCCGCACTGACCTTGAGAATTTGTGAATAAGATTCACCTCTCGTGTAGATGCTGGTGATTATGGCACCACTGCTTGAGTGCTAAATTAAGAGATTCTCAGTCATTCATGATGGGTGGTCTAATTTTCTTAAATAGTTCACAGAAAGGGTTTAACTTTGTGGAATTCAGCTTGCTGCCACCACTGTGATTGCTAGTATTCTGCAGTTCTTGCAACACTTTGATTTCTGTTGTGAGACTTCTCATAGTTGTTGGTATGTGCATTTTTTCTGGTATGATGATATTTCCCATTGAATGTACTAAACAGATATCAGGGACATGATACACTCAAAGGCATATTTCCTAGGGTATGTGCATCTCTAAGATACTGGTGTATTGTGCTTCACCTGTTTTAGTAATCCCAGTAACCACACCAGTAGTTTAATTCTGTTTGGGTTTGGGAGAGAGCTGTACCATGCAGTATCAGCAGACTGTCATGTGATATTGTATGTACTTTAGCATAATGTCATATTAGCTGGTAATATGCTGTTGGGGAGTTATACATGCCAGATTAGCAGATACGCATATAGGCTACCCACTTTTGGAGTAATTATGTGGCACAAACTATCCACTATTGGAAATTATTACATGATACACACCATAAACTGTCAGTCCTGCATAGTATGATTATGCTAATTTTGGGGAATGACATTAGGAGCAGGTACATACTCAGTGCCTTTATATATATCCATAGCAGTACATATTCTTGTTTTCGACATAAACAGAATGCAGCATGCCTACTGAATTGAGCAGACAGAGGTTGGATCATTTCAGCAATGCTGAAAGTAACATTCTGGTACAGACAGTCATGGTGCATGACCTTTAGTTGATGGGTAGAAGACATGCAGACCAGCCCTTATAGAATTAGGTGTGGTAATCTATTCTTTAGAATATAAACATGGTGGGTGAGCATAGCCGCACATTTAGACAGGTTCACTGTCAGTTGACTGACATGCTCAGCCATGCCAAGCAGAGGGCACAGGAGGTTGAAAGGGAAAGATCCACCACAGGAATTGCTCCACCAGAGTCACCCATATTGACAAACATGGAAGAATTCCCTGTATCAGTAGGTGGAAGGATTGGAATATGTTTTATCCATGGTAGGGGTATGGATATTGATGTATCATAGAGCAAGGGGTTGCGTGCAAAGTTGTTGCTGTAGTGGGTGTACTCCAGAAATAGGCACAATGCACATTCCTTTTCATAGGTACATCAAGCGTGCTGCATGTTATTACTATTAGAGAAGGTAAGGATGAATTTCAAGGAACTGACTACATACTGAGTCTTGCATTGCATGTCACACTGGCACCCTTGCAGCATGTTATAAGGTGTTCATTATGATGTTTTTATATTAAATGTTCACAGATGGAAACAGTAATGGGAAACACATAAAATTTGCTGGGGGTGGATAAGGTGTTAAAGTGCACAACTCTGCAGTGTGAGATAGTGATGCTCAGATATGTGAAGATGTGTCACAGTCAGATAGAATGATGATACTAGTACCTGTCCCATTCCTGGATGGAGATCAACCCTCAATAGAGGATGTGTATATGACTGACGGTAGTCGTCCTCTTGCAGAGCTGTAATTAGATCAGAGTGAAGAAACAGCTGCATCTGGTGAAAGATTTTGAGGTGTGTGTGTGTGTGTGTGTGTGTGTGTGTGTGTGTGTGTGTGTGTGTGTGTGTGTGTGTGTGTGTGATCTGCACTTGCCAATGCGATGCGTGTGCAGTCCTGTCATTCATTTAAGAACCTACAGGTGGTATCATGCTTCATAAATGAATGCCAATATTGTATTCACACTTGTAGTTAGAAACTGTACTAGCGATCTTGCTGCAGTTGTAGCAGATATCATGCTGCAGTTACTGATGAGTGTTAGGGGAGGCATCAATCTGGGGATCTGTTCAGAGCACTATATGACCTAGCTATGGCTCTGCACCTGTGGAAGTACTGCTTGAGTGTACACCATCCCTGTGTGTCGTGAGTAATCAGTTTTTGCTAAGAGTTTCAGAAGTGCTACAGTTGTGATGATGCACACTGCTTCCACAGTTGGCATACCACCATATACCAGCAATACTGGAGTACCCAGTGCTGTAGGTAACACTGAGCATTAATCAGCATATGTGTGAGCGTGTGATGCAGGGATGGTCTACTGCCAACCAGTCATTAATGAAGCTGGTAGGCATGTTATGTGGCCTTTGCAATGATAATGATGATGATGATGGCCAGGTATGTGAAGACATGTAAGCCAGACGCCATGAAATTTTGTTTATAATGAGGGATATGGTGACATACAGTGCCATAATGAGCACCAGCTTAGAATTGCCAGTACAATCACATTTGCCCAAACTGGCATTGCTATCTACAGACACAGGGTAACCATGTAAGTGGGCCAGTGCAAGGGGCACACTCAACATCCATATCTGAAGATGTCAGAAGCCTTGGCATCATACCTCTCAGCTGTACAGATTTTCACAGAATGTCCCGATTTTTGCCTCATATTTTTGGTGTGTTCCTCCTAAAATCTGTACCTTTCGGGCAAATAGCTGAGGATTGAAGTCATTAAATAATGACAAATATTTGAGTTTAAGACTCCGCATCCTTCAGAAAATTCATGCTAATGCAAAACCTATTTCTAAGTTTATAAGAGCAATATTTAAAATCTGCCCCTATTTGTCCCCCCCATCATTTTAGGCTTTGTCCAGATTTTTTGCTCTAAGAGGTTGAAGAGGTATGCTTGGCATCCCCTTCCTTTGAGAGGCCATTATGTGTGCAAACTGGACTACCTACTTCCAAGCTTGATAACTCAAACCATCAAACATCATCCAAGTCCAGGTCCTATAAGAGCACATCTTTCTTAACACAGGCGATCACAAGCCCTGCAAATTTTGAATAGCAACATATAACAGGCTGAAGTCACAGTATAGAACACCACCATGCAGGTAGAGTCCTTGAGCTTTTTTCCCTCTCAGCAACAATATAACACTAGAAGATGAGCATGCAGTGGCTCCCTGTCTGTCTCAAAGGAAGAGATAGTTCCTGACTGCAGGAATTCTTTCAGTGATACCATCTCAGCATTCTACCCCAGCGACATGCTTCCCACACCCCTTTCCTACTGCCATTCTTATGTTACGGTATTCCTTGACTCTGTACTTCTGCTGTCCACTGCCCATGCTTTCTACCTTATCTCTATAACCCAGTTTGTGTTAACAGTATGGTGTTACTGCATCCCCTGTTACCCTGTATAAATGATGGTATCAGTGACCCATATATACTCCATTCCATGTGACATTGAGTTAATGTCTGAGATAAACCAGAACATGCTCTGATAATCCAAGCCTCATAGGAGCACTCAAACATCATGCTTATTGGTTTACAACATATATGTCATTGTCTAAAGTTCCAGATGTTGCCACTCTGCCAATAGTAGTTCATAGGTAGGTACTAGGCTATTGGCCCAAGGGCCTACGTAAGCCTAGCCAACAAGATTCCCTGGCTTACGCCACCCAAGAAAATTATTTTCCTGTGCCACTGTCGAGCAGAGACACAGAAGTGATCCCCGGGGTATATTTCCTATTTCCCATAATAGTGTGTATTACATCCATCACTGCCTAGGAAATGTCACTGTCTATAACACATCAGGCTGCTGATGACCATCACTGGCCTCACTTGTTGAGATTTCAGCTGCTGGTTGATGGTGTAATGCACCCATAAAGAAAAAACACCTGTGCTACCTTTGTAATGTCATATTGTTGAGCAAGGCACAGATTGCAACATTCTTGCACGCTGTATATTGAGAATACTGCAGGGAATTGCCAGGTGCCTCCAGGCACTGAAACACTGTCCCTTGATAGTACAAATAAAGAAACACACGCACATGTACTATGATGACTCATGACCCTTACGCACAACCCAGAAACCATTGCTGAAATGATTTTCAGTATTGCTCATGCTTTAAGGATTGTAGAAACTGTATGGGTATCAAATAAAAGGCCATCAACGGCAAGTACACCAACCAAAGCCTTTTACTATTTTGTCAGGAGATCAGAATAGAACAGGCTGAAGTCACAACATAGAACGCTTTCCATGAAGGTGGAGTCCTTGAGTCCTACCCCCTCTCAGCAACAATGTAACACTAGAAGATGCACTTGTAATGTCTCCTTGTATGTCTCAAAGGAAGAGATTGTCACTGACAGCAGGTATCTTTCCACTGATTCCATCTCAACATTGTACCCCAGTGGCATGTGTCCCACATCCCTTTCTTATTGCCATTCATATGTTAATGTATTCCTTGACCCTGTGCTTCTGTTTTTCACTGCCCACACCATCCACCCTATTTCTATAACTCAGTTAGTTATTACCCATAAAACTGTAAAACTGTTAGGAATGTTTTGCTAAATGCCAGACTACTGCATTTTTTTTTACACTGAAGCAAGGTAATTTTTATTGAACCATTTATGTGTTCTCTTAAGCACTATTGGAACCAGGCGGTATTAGCAGGGTCCATGGAAGTGCTCTCAGGTTTGCAGTCATCTGCATATTTGGGGAGCCAAACAGTGGAGTCAGTTGTGACATGTAAGAAAATATGCCAAAAAATAGTGGCCCAAGAAGATACACTTGGGGATTTCCAATGCTGACAGGAAGTGGTGAGAACAGTAGCCCTTCTATTCTCACTTGTCATGTGCAGTCTTGTAGCCAGTTGACATACCAAGTCATGATAGCTTCATTTTCCATTAAATCAACGAGTTTATGCATAACTTCATCAGGGATTATAATGTTTAATGCTCTAGCCAGCTTGAAGTAAGATGCATGGAGCCTTTACTATGGAAGAGCAAAATTCACTCAGGTTGCACTTTCTCTTTGACAAATCCTTGAAAGCTACCTATTACATGCAAAGTAACAGTTCAGCACGAAACAAGTATCCACAGTCCCACAACTATGGGGAAGTGAAAACATCCTCCAGAACAAAGCACAGCAGTCTTGAGGAATGATGTGTTTCAATATAAAACAAGCAAGCTATTTGCTAGGTATTACATACCAGGGAACAGGGAAACCTCCTGGACATATATATTTTCATCCATGGCAGCAGATTCACTTTCAAAGAATTTTTTCAGGTTGAAAGATTTACCTTTTGGCACAGATAAACTTTCAAAGAAATTTCTAGGTTTAACCATGCAAGATCTGTCTGTAGATCAATTGATAGTAGTTTTGACGAAGTTAAAAAGTTTGATGGAAGTTCACCAAAACTACTTTCAGCAATAGTGGGGTTTTCATCTTTCTCCACTAATGTACAACCTCAAAGCTGGTATATATAAGTTTTGGTGGGGGTAAGGTTTTCACATGGGGATTGTATATGACTACAAAAAAAAAATGATTCCGTGTAAGTTAAGTGGAAGTAGTTTTTGGCAATTTTGTTTTGAGTTTTTTTGTTTGTGAAAACTGCTTTTGATTGATTGAAATGTATCCAACAAACAGTATTGCATTAAGTGGCAGAGAAGGAAGTTTTCTCTGTTTACCATAATAAGTTCCATGATAATTCTGTCCGTCACATTGCACAATATGCTTAATGTAGCTTGCTTCCAGATATCACATACAGTTTCAAATGTCCTATTAAGAAAGTGTATAAAAGTGCACATTAGGTTGTTTTAAACTGCGCAAATTAGTCTTCCTGGCATCTCAGATGGTCCCATGGAACTTTTTTTTCTGACATTACCGTGAACAGATTAGAACATTTTGGATGTAATTTTGAGTGAGAGTGTATTGTATAGTGGAAGGGTGAGTTTGGTTCCCCTTTATGTCCTGACATTTGTTCTGTGTCTGTATGCTGATGTGTTAGCCACATTAGCCATCTCTGTTAAGGTGAAACAATTTTGTTGTTGCACATTATATATTTCTTCCTTCTATTTCATTTGTTAGATATGTTGTCATAGTAACAAGTCTCAACTTGAATGAAACGTTGCTTCCTGTGGTTGTCTTACTGACTTCTTGATCTTGGCCTTGTTGTACTAGGTTGGATAAAGTATGAATGATTTGTATTACCTTTTCTTTCATAACGTGGCAGGCTTGCTCTATAACCCCACATTCTGCTTTCTTGTTTTTGTATTTAAGCTTTCATCTAGCTCAAGGGTTTCCTATGAAATTAATTAGTCTTAAATTAAGTTGATCCATCCCAGCATCAGTAATGTTTCTGAATATTGTGTAGCAGGCCATTGCCACCACTGTATTTCACATTATATAATTTACATATGAATTTTACTTCTGTTCAAGAATTTCCAGTGTGTGTATTTCAGAACTGTAAACATTAATTTTCCATCCACACAAATCACAACACACCTTGGGCACTGCCTAAATTGTTTCTGAATTCAGCCTTTGGTTAGGATATGCTTTATTGCAACTTGTTGCTCTGTGCAGACCATTAACTGAGCCAAGAATGGCTTGCACAAACATGTTACACAAACATGAAATGTGTCACCTTTATTGCTGCCTAGATACTGTTAATGTTACTTTGCTCAAAAAGATATTGCAGTTGTCACATAAAGATATTCATGTAGCTGGAATTTTTGTACAGAACCACACTGCATCACTTTACTAAGCCATATCACAACTAAGATTTGCCTTGAGTGAGGACTGCTAATTTGAATTTGAAGCAAAGCAAGATTCATTGGCAAAACTAAAATGTTAAAGCCTATATTCATACACAAGTCAGATTTGGTAATAGTCCTTGAGTGGTGGTTAAAATGGTTAAAAAATATCCATTTTCAGAGGCATAAAATGCATCTTTAGGCATAATGCAACTTCTCGTCTGTGACAGATGTATTCATCTGTCCCCTCCCCATGTTTTCTTATTCTTCTTTTTAAACTTATGTTTAATGCAATTATTTATTTTTATTGTCTGCTCTTATCCAATATGCTGTGAAAATTTGTAATCTAAATTAAACCAGTCAAGCTCTGCATTAGACAAATGTACATCATTGTCCCCATATAAGATCTTGCAGTGCACATTTACATCATTTTTATTTCATACTGCCTCCGCAACTACATATTAAACAGCTTTCTAACCACCTCAACAGCTTTTGTATTTCTTTATTTCTTTTCTTTTACTAAAAGATAAATGTTCAGTATGTAGTACCAAAGCACCCAATATTTATTAATACTGCTATTATCTTCTAGCCATCGGTCCACTGGTTTATCCACAGAATTCTTCCTAAGTTCCTGACTCCTTCTTAAGTGAAAAACTAACATGATAGCCTCTAATGTCCAAGTTTGTTTTCTTTGACATAAGTAATAGCTGCTGGCTAATATGGATTTTACACATATAGAACCAGAATACACTAACTGTAGTCACTAGAGTTCTTAGCTATGCACTTACAATCTATGAATGCACTCAAGACTGTAAAATCCTACATTGTGGCCTTATCTGTCTACGATCTTCCTTGTCCACTTCTGTCCTCTTATGTTATTCTCAGATATATGATGGCAATAGTAACAGCAGGCCTTCCTGACAGCCCCTTCTCCCCCACAACAACCCTGAGTACTAATATTGATGACTCTCCCAGCCTACCCATTTTGTGATCAGTCGGACTCCACACCCCTTCCACCCTCCAGAAAAATGCACAGTCAAACAAACATGCAAATACACAAACACAAACCGGTGTGTTATTGGTCACATCACTAAACAGCATTATGCTTCCTTATAGTGTGTCTTTAACTGTATCAAAAGTGCCAGTGAACAAAATAAACTTTATGCAACCAAAAAGATGGTTAAGATCATGGAAATCATTTTCAGGTGGAAATTACTGTCAGTATGTGATGTTTCTGGTGAAGATTGTTGCTTGCAACTATATTTAATGATGAACACCATTAGCAGCTTGTTCCATTTTCCTTTCTTTTTACCTTCTATTTTAGCTTTAATTTCTGTAAGATTTTCAAGAGCATTTATGTCTCATTCACAGCTATGTATACTGATATATTGCTTGGTGCTTTACTTTCTAAATTCTGGTGCACTCCTCTTTTTCTTTTCCACTAGCAAATTAGTAATCAGTGTGAGTGTTAAAATAAACACATAAAGACAAACTCTCTCACACATATACATACACATACACACACACACACACACGTATATACAGGGATACTCTCTCAAGCATACTTTACTCCAGAGACAGGAAACACAACATTTAATATCAGAATCAGTTAACCAAGCCTTGTTTAATGAAGCACATTCTTATTACAAAACAGAATATATTATGTAGCCTTCCTCATTAGAATTTAAAGATTCATTTTTGAAGCGTAACATTTTCTATTTAGTCAGACTACTTGTATATATATGTGTGTGTGTGTGTGTGTGTGTGTGTGTGTGTGTGTGTGTGTGTGTGTGTGTGTGTGTGTGTGTGTATATATATATATATATATATATATATATATATACTGCGGCATTACTTCATAAAACACTCAAAACATTTCATTTATTTATATGTTTATTTGTTAACTGAATAGTTGGACTGGTCCATAACTCTCAATCTCTGACAATTAAAGAAAAAAAGGATAGTACTGGCCCTTGAAAATTTACAGCAGAGTCCAAAAGGGGAGCAATTATTTTTTATTTTTTTTTTTTAAGAATAGATTTTTAGATAGACTCCATACTCTTAGTGATGATGAATCTTTGTATATGCTTATTTAGTTACCTAATAACATATGTACCCTTAAACGGTTTTGCTTTCATTTACATATTTACTTATTTGATTATCAAGAAAGTCCTACTGGGTAGGTGTCCGTTTTCAGCAGAGGCTAGGGGAGAAAAGCTCCAAAGTATTACAAAAAAAAAAAATTTAAGTGCAATATTTTTACAAGTTTCAAAAATAATACAAACAAATCTACAATTTAAAAATGATAGCAAATTAGGCATAATGTGGCAACTTTGATATGACTAATATGACAATAATGTAATATAATTTAATATTTATAGAACATTTTTATGAAGAAAGTCAGTAAGTGGAGGAGGAATAAGGCTAATTCTAAGGGAAGAGTCATAGCATTATGTTTAAATCACAGCAGCTGAGGTATATGAACTAATCGTAAGGCTAGTTTCAGCCATGAGCCCAGTACAGAGCATGTAAAACAAAAAGAGTGGATGCGAAGTTGTTCTATCTCGCCATTTGTTCTTACACGTGGGTATGGAGCCGATCCATCGGCTCCGAGTCGTCCGCTTTCCAATCTCAAGATCTTTGAGTAGCTTGAGGCACAGTCCCTATCCCATGATGCTCTCTTACCAACCCCAGATCTAGTTAGCCGTTGCAACGGATCGCACGATCTTCGGAGAAGCTCAGGCCAGTAACCTTTTTTCCTGTCTTTGGACAATTTTTTTCTATATATATATATATATATATATATATATATATATATATATATATAGTTTATGAGGGATCTGATATAGGTTATTTACACATATCACAGATATTTGTTGCATTTCAGTGAGTTAACTGCAGTGTTTATATTGTTGGAGTGGTTGCTGTTAGGCCTTTGGCCTTTCCTTAGTTGGCGTTTTACTTGACAGGGCTCTGTTGGGTTGCTTTCCCTATCCCCTTGTTATTTGTCACATAGTGTGCACAGTTAGATATATATATATATAAAATACTTGATCTTATTAGATTGTTGTTCAGGGATTTGAACTTTCTAGTGTTATTCTGATAATTCTGTTATTTAGATATATCTTATCAGGGATCTGATAATTTGTGTTTGATTCTGTCATGTCTGAAAAACAAAAATCAGGGGTTAAGAGGTGTAACTGTGGGCAGAAAATGTCCATTACCGATAATCATGTTTCTTGTGTGTATTGCTTGGGGCTGGTACATTTACAAGAGGATTGCTCTATCTGCCACTCTTTCAGCAGCAGGGTTATGTTAGAAAGGCAAAGGAAGTTGGTGGATAGATGGCTGTTAAAGCCAGACTTTCAGTTAACATTGGACAAGACTGACCAGACCTCCAAGTCCTCGAAGGGGTTGAAGTCTTCAAAGGTGTCCTTGGAGCCCAGGTCCTCAGCTCCGAGCACCTCTGGGATGACTCGGTCGTTGGCTCCTCAGTCTTTGGAGCCGTGCACCGAACTTATATGTCGGAGCCAAATCCCAGTGTTGGAACTGGTGTCAGATGTGTTGAAGTCTCCGATCATTAGGTCGGTGGCTTCTTCGGCACCTTCAGACCTGTTCTTTCAGGACACTTTCGGACATCGATGTGGACCGTGTGGTGCAGAGACTCTTAGAGAACCCGGCTCTGGCCAAATTGCTTTTGGCTTCGTCTCAACTGACTTCGAAGCCTGCAACCCTCCCTGTTATGAGTTCTACTCCTCCTCCAAGGCTAGTCGAGTCTTCAGAGCCCGAAAGAGAAGATCTGATAATTGTGGAACCCTCAGAGCCAAGGCCTGTTCCAGTGCCCTTGGCTCCGTCGACCTTGATTTCTTTGGTTCCAATCGAAGAGTCTCGGAGCCGACACTCTCTTGTTGGTTCTGGGGGGAGAGTCGAACCGAGGCTTCGGTTCTGACTCTCCCTCTTGGGCCTTCGGTGCAGATGAGCTCGGCTCCATCCTCTGGTTTGGTGCCTGTGGCCTCGGCCTCAGGGAAGTTGCCATCTTCCTCGGAACTGACGGACTCCTTGGGCCGAGACACCAGTGCCTTCGATGCCATGAGGAGGGTCATGTCTGCAAAGACCTTTACCTCTTCGGATCTTTGCTCTTCCTCCCCTAAAGGGCTGTGTTCTGTCTCTACATCACAGGTTCCTACCAAGCGTCGAGACTCAGAGCCTCAGGTGACCACATCGGGTGACCTCTGCACTATGGAGACTTCACCAGATGCCCCCACTGATGAGGTCCCTAGGAAGAGAATGTGCAAGAGGAGGCATTTGGATTCCCCTCAGGAATCCTTAACATCAGGCACTGACTTAGAGGAATCAGAAGGGTCCCCAGGGTCCCCCTCGGAGGATGTCTCATTTGCAGATGTACTGGAAATACTAAGGCAGAGGGGTGACTGGCAGTCCCTTACCCCTACTGAGGATGAGTCGGTGCTCCTGAAGGCCTTTGAGTCTCAACCTTCCACCTCCTGGGTTTCTCCGCCCTTTGACCAATTAATGGATTTGGTCTCTTGAAGGGCGTGGGAGTCTCTTGATTCCATGGAACTGGTCCCTCGGAGACCCAACAAATTTATCACCTCCCTGTAAGACAGGTCCTTTCTTACTAAGGGACTTCCCGTTGATGCCATGGTGGTGGTGGCGGCCACCAAGAAAGAGATGTCAGAAACCTCTTCTTCTGTCCATCTTCCTAACAGAGACTTTAGGATGATGGACAGATACGGGAAATGGATCTTTAGCTCTGCAACATTTGCAATGAGATCGCTTAACTATTTAACCTATTTTACCCGTCATCAGTGAGATCTCCTCAAAGAGTATGGAGATACTCTACAGGGCAACACAGATGATACTGTCTCTGAGAAGGTGACGGCACAACTTAACACCCTTAATTCTATTGTGAACTCATCCATGCGGCTCATATCTTATGCAGCTGGTGGATCGAGCCGGGCAGCAGTTTCAGAGATAGCTCTGTGGAGACAATCCTGGATGCGCTTATGCTCCTTTGCGGAAGCCTTCAAGTCTTCCTTTGTTAACACCCCATTCGACGGCTCTTCCTTGTTTGGGCCCAAAGTCAAAGAGACTCTTACTAGGTGTGAGCAGGAGGGAAAGACTCTATCTGCCGTAAGAGTCTGTTTTTCCACCCCTACTAGACCATACCCCAAAGGGCAGAAAGGTGGAAAAATGTGGTTCCGGAAACCCAGAGGAGCTTTCCAAAACACACTTAGTGAACACTCCTCCAGGGGCAGAGGAGGGGGTTATAATTGTAGATGCCGCCCAGGCAACAGAGGGGGTCCACAGAACCAGGGTAACAGGGAGCAGTTCCTGGGCAATCCCTATCAGCGCTCCTCAGAGGAGGCCAAACTGTCCTGCTCTGGAGGCAGTCAGGGGTCGCTTGGCTTTATACCCAGACGCCTGTCTAGGAATAACATCAGATTCTTGGGTAAAAAACATAGTTACTAGAGGCTACATCATTCCCTTTTCAGAATCCCCTTCTATTTGTACAAGAATCCCAGACACTCCACCCAGTCTGTGGGATCAAGCAGCCATAGAAATTCACAAGCTGCTAGAAAAAAAGAGTCATCCAGCCAGTCCCGGCGGACCAGATAGGATCCAGAACTTACTCCAGGTTATTTTTAGTTCCAAAGAAAACGGGGGACTGGAGGCCCATCTTAGACCTCAGCAAACTCAACACCTTTGTCAAAAAGGAAAAGTTCTGGATGGTCATGCTTCAATCGATACTACCATTTCTAGAAACGGGTGATTGGATGTGCTCTATAGATCTCAAGGATGCATACTACCATATCAAAACGGCCAGTTCATCCAGAGATCACTTGCATTTCTGGCTGGGGGCCAGTCACTACCAATTCTGAGCACTACCCTTTGGTCTCACCACAGCCCCCAGAGTGTTCACCAAATGCATGGCAGTGGTCACGGCTCACCTGAGATGTTTAGGATTTTGCATGTTTCCATATCTGGATGACTGGCTCCTCACCGCCACCACCAGGCATCAACTGATTTGTTCCAGATATTACACAATCAACCTGTGTTCCCAGTTAGGCATAACCATAAATTTTGAAAAATCTGCTTTGTTGCCATCGCAGCGTATTTCCTTTATAGGAGCAGATCTAGACACCACCACCCCCTTGGTCAGATTGCCTCAAGCAAGAGTAATCTCTCTGCGAAGTCAAGTGTCCCACTTGCTAATGGAAAAAAGAGTTCCTGCATTCCAGGTTCTGAAGCTGTTAGGCAACATGGCAGCGATGCTCATAGCGGTTCCTCTGGGACAAATCCACATGAGGATACTCCAATGGTTACTCTTCACACAGTGGTCTTATCAACAGCTTCCAATGTCACACAAGATTCTACTGACAAATACTTGCAAAAAGGACCTTCTTTGGTGGTTGAACAGCCACCAGGTAACTGTAGGTCGCCCATTTGTACTTCCCCCTCCCTCAGCCATGGTGACCACGGATGCTTCCCTGATAGGGTGGGGAGGGGGCTGTTTCAGGGAAGAACTGTCCAAGGCACTTGGTCAGAGATGGAATCCCATTTGCACATCAATGTCCTACTGTTGAGAGCGGTGTTTCTAGCATTGCAAAACTTTCACAACTCTCTACCTCGAGAGACGATTGCAATACAGACCGACAACATGTCGGTAGTCTGGTACATCAACAAACAAGGGGGAACCAAGTCTTACCCCTTATGCCAAGAGGCCCTGAGAATTTGGCAGTGGGCTGTATCCACTGGGCACTTTCTGATAGCAATGCACATCCCAGGGTCATCCAACGTGATAGCGGACAAGCTGAGCAGAGCCATTCTGTTGCCTCACAAGTGGTCCCTCAAAGAACAAGTGGCGGAGATGATATTCCACTGATGGGGCCAGCCTTGCTGCAACCTTTTTGCATTCCCGATGAATGCCAAATGCAGAAGCTACTTTGCCCTGTACCCTCCACCGGGGGACAGCCCAAGGGATTTGCTCATGCATGATTGTCCCTTGGGTCTCCTTTATGCCTTTTTGCCAACCTCTCTGATCCCCAGATTCTTACAGAAAGCCAAAAGCTTGGGAAGGACTGTTATTCTGATAGCCCCGTTTTGGCCTCGGAATATATGGTTCCCCTTCCTTCAGAAATACCAAGTGGAAGAACCTTGAGTTCTGGACCCAGTGCCAGACCTTCTGACTCATTCGTCGGAAGTTCTTCACCCCTCTCTTTTCTCCCTCAAACTGACAGCTTGGCTGCTCCACTTCCCAACCTAGCCAGGTCATATAAATTGTCTTCTGCGGTACAACATATTCTAGTTACTTCTCATAAAGTCTCCACCAGGAAACTGTACAACAGCAAATGGAAGCGATTTATTCATTGGGCTTCTCAGCATAATATTGATCCCTATGTCGCTCCTATTCATAGTATTCTGGAATTCTTGACTTCGCTTTTTCACGATGGTGCGGCGGCTGCTACTATAAGGGTTCAATTGGCAGCTATATCCAACTTTCATGTGGGATGCAAATGTTCTAACATTATGCCCCACAGATTATGTAAAGCTTTTTTGTAAGGGACTCATCACCTTAGGCTACCCATCAGACATCCTGTTACTCCCTGGAATCTAAATTTGGTGCTGTCTCAACTTATGCTTCCCCTCTTTGAGCCAACGTCATCTTGTCTTCTGAAGTTTCTTTCTTGGAAGACAATTTTCTTGGTGGCTATTACCTCAGCGCGTAGAGTTTCTGAACTACAAGCACTTTCTATCAGACCTCCATGTCTGGTCTTTCACCCCGACAGAGTGTCTCTCAGGACAAATCCTACCTTTCTTCCTAAGGTCTGCTCCGAGACTAATTTAAACCAGTCTGTTGAGCTTCTCACCTTTTTCAGACATCATTCCAATAAATTGGAATACATGTTACATAAGCTTGATGTTCACAGACAATTGAGGTTTTATTTGGACAGAACAAAGGAATTTAGGAAATCGGATCAACTCTTTGTTTCCTATGCAGATAATAAGAAGGGTCTTTCTGTATCCAAAGTTACATTGTCTAAATGGCTTTCTGATTGTATAAAATTTGTATATTCATCAGCTAACCAACCTTTAGAACGTGAAGTGAAAGCTCATTCTACCAGAGCTGTTTCTACGTCCCTGGCTCACACAGCCTGTTTACCTTTGGACACCATTTGTGCAGCTACTACTTGGTCCAAACCTCATGCGTTTATCACTCATTACAAAGTGGACAGGGCCTCCAGGGACAGGGCTTCCTTTGGTTCCACTGTTTTCAGGAATGTACTCCTGTGAGCTGCCCAGGATTAGGGTGCTTGGGACACTACCCACGTGTAAGAACAAATGGCGAGATTGAACAACTTCACATAAAAAAAGTTATGTTCTTACCATAATGTTCCATGTGAGTTGTTCATCTCACCTTTGTTCTTACACTCCCTCCCACCTTCCCCCTCCGGGTTCTGGAAGAACGGGTATGACTGGTGGTATGGTTGGTCTGACTAGTGTCCTTCCTTCCAGCCAGAATATCTCTTAGCTAATTGTAAATAGCTATATACATATGTACATATTGTAATTTTGGTGCTTAGTTGTATTTTTTATTGCTGGGTTCAGCAAACTAGATCTGGGGTTGGTAAGAGAGCATCATGGGATAGGGTCTATGCCTCGAGCTACTCAAAGATCTTGAGCTTGGAAAGCGGCTGACTCGGATACGATGGATCAGCTCCGTACCCACATGTAAGAACAAAGGCGAGGTGAACAACTCACATGGAACATTATGGTAAGAACATAACTTCTTTATATTATTACACATACAGTCATTTACAGAAGACTGCAGTACCAGAAAGAAATGTACAATGCATTTATAAATCCACATTTCTGCAAAATGTTATTAGTCCAATAATTATACTAAGCAATTAACAACTAAATTTTATTTGCATAGTTACATGTAAGGTATAAACATATTGTTTGTAATGGAGTTAGACAGGTTTCAGAGAGCTGTTATGTATATATACGATCTGAGGAAGACAACAGTCAAAAGCACTTATCGGATATCTTCATGGGACAGTTTTGAACTTTTTTATTTTTCATTTTATTTTCAAGTCGAAGTTTTATTCGTATTAAAGGACTACATTTTAATTGGAACACTTGTGGATTTCGTTGATTGGCCATCCTTGGGTGGATTTTCTGTCTTTTTTTCTGCCAATATTGACTGTTTTTGTGACAGACCACCTTTAGCGTTTGGGAGTTATTTATTTATATACTAATGACAACTGAGGCCTTTATAAGCAGAGCCATGCAACCTAAATGCATTCCATGAATTATTATGCCTTAGAGGTTATTTAAGAGGTATATGCTAGTTAAGGCTTGATTTAATGGCTGCCACTGTCCATTAGAAACATAGATGTCAGATCAGGGGTGAATATCCAGTTTCCTATCTACTGGTCCAAGTTGTGCTTGAATGGGGTTAAAGAAGGGCACTGCTTCACATGGGTGGGAAGCCTATTCCAGAAAATGGGGTTTCTCTGAAATATGCATCTGTCCCTCTAACATGTCCTATTTAAGTTGCAAGCAAAGTTTAAATTCTTAATTCTGGTAATTTGTGTACTGTTCATTTTCATATATGTAAAAGGTCCATCAGAGTGAGATTCAGGAATGCCTTGTATGCCAGGCATAAATCGCCTCTCAACAGTCTGTAGGAGAGTATAGGGATAGTGCTTTGAGGCGATCTGTATAGGACATTATGTATACACCCATTATTCTTTTTGTGAGGAACCTCTGTGGACGTTTCACTTATTGCATGTGTCTGGTCAGGTACATACAGAAGGGGATGTTGTATTCAGTGATGGACCTGATGATGACTATGTACAATGGCATAATGACTTCCCTGGACCTAGATGCTATGTCCTTACTTATAAGTTGAGTGCATAGAATGATTTTCTTACAACCTTAGACACGTGTTGGTTGAAAGCCAGGTTACTATCTGCATGAGTCCCCAAATCTCTAAGTACTGTTTGTTAGTGAGGTAGTTTCTCTGGGTGACCAACTTCCCAAAAGGTACTATTATGCAATTCTTGACACTGAGCTTTAATCTAAGGCTTTGGCACCAATCATTTGTCTGTGTTACACCTTCCTGTAAGATGTTAGTGTCTTGCAAGGCTTATATGATTGCTCCTAGTTTGCAATTATCTGCAAACTTGGTAAGCCAGAGGTCCCTGACATTGGTCTTGGCTTTTGGAAAAATAGATGACAAAGAGAAGCAGACCCAGCACAGATCCCTGGGGGCTCCACTTGTGACTGGCGAGTTACATAGAGTTTTATGCCTAATTCCTTGAGATTGTTTACAATGCTGGAGAAGGATATTGTATCAAATACCATTGCTTGGTCAAGGTAGGCAGTATGCACCATTTTGCCATCATCCATTGTTTTGGTGACCTTCTCAAAGAAGTCCACCAAGTTCAGTAGGTATAACCTGCCTTTGGTGAAACCACACTGGGTTGGGTTCAGTGTCTGAATTATTAATCATTTCCATGGCTTTGTATATGAGACTAATGGGTCTGTAGTTCCCGGGATTCATTGATGGTCCACCCTTGTGCAAAGGGATGATCGTTGCAATCTTCTATTTGTGTGGCATGAAACCTGTGTGGAGGCTATGTTTGAATAGTGACATCAGTGTCCTTGATAGGTCATATTCAGGCTATTTGGTAGGCATCCTGAGATATTATCAGGGCCCACTGAAGCTGCATTCTTGGCCTTAGCACATCTAAAACCTGCTCCCTACTGATAGTTGGAGGGATTATGTTAGATAGTGTTTCCTGAGAGGCATCTTAGGGAGTGAGGAGGGTAAAGTTTGAGATGAATTTGACAGCCAAAATATTTGCTGTATTTCCCGATTCTGTGAATATGGCTGCATTTACCAACAGTTCAGCACACTGTTGTGTGCTGCCTTAGAGATTTCAGACATAGCCAAAAAAGGCCTTACGGTTGTCCTTGACTTGGGATGCTGTCTTTACCTCAAAATTTGCATTGTTGGACTTAATTACTCCTCTTAGTTGTCTATTCAGTTTCATGAGAAAGTTTTTTTTTTCTTTTTTGGCGTTACACTTCATAATTTTAGCTATAACTTTTTTTCATTTGTTGTAGAACTTGTTTAAATTTGGATTCCAACAGGGTGGTTAGTTTTCTAAGTTAGTTTTGGGCTCACGTCTGGTAGGCACAGGAGCCTCTATGCACATTTAGGTTTTTTTTAAGAGTTTCTATGAATAATTCAGCATAGCCTGCTGTGTTATCTGGGTTTGGAGGGGCTTGAAATTTTGATAGGTTATCATGTAACAAAAGGCAGTTTAACTTGGAATAGTTTTGAACTGTTACAGGGTTTGCTGGGTTTACAGAACTGATTCTTATTTCGAAGGCGACTGCTTTGTGCTAGGATATGGTATGGGACTTTATCTATGGTAATCCAGATGTGGAGGAACTCCAGTACATCATCATGTTTAACCAGTGGACTATGCTGCATAACCTGCTAGTTGCTGTATGACTTCAAGAAAAGCTGCATTACTGTGTAATTCCCTCCTATGCTTCTTGTCATAGATTATAAAGTTATAGTAGAGTCCATCAGACCCCACTATAACTATTGGTTATTTTTATATTTTACTCTGTTAATAACCAGGCTAGGCCCACTAGGCACAAAATCTCTTTTCAGGGGTGACTAGAGATCATTACCTGATATGTCCCAAATCACACAAGATGCAAGAGAATAAAGAGAGAATCAGAACTGTTGGGATGAAACTTATTATCACTTCATTTCCCTAAATACTTCATGTTGCATTGCTACTGAATTAACATTTTTCAATGTCCTCTGACCAGAATATCCCAAGCAGTGCTTCTTTTTCTCTTTTTCCTACTCTTTTTTTACTCTCTCTCCTCACACTAACAGTGTTTCTACGTCTCCTCCCCAACTCACTTTCCTCCCTTAGAAATGTCAATCCTTGGTGAAGACCCCTAGACCATGTAATATGCTGATATCTGACAGTCTTATCTTCTCTTTTGCAATTTGTACTATCTTTACAGAGCTCTGACCTTCAGTTCTGAATCACAGGTTTATAAGTTTGGCTATCAAGCTTATGACCAACTACCTTTCAAAAAGCCTGATTGCTGTAAACGTATGCTGATATTTTGTGCTACTTTTTTACCCACAAATGCACATTTTACATATGAGTAAAGGTGTACTTTACAATTGTCAAAATTCCAAAATATTAACATCACTTACATTGGCAAAACAACTGAAAAAATACATCAATGTCACTAATGTTGATAAAGGCAATCTCACTGCTACTGTTATATTCCTCAACCGTGGAAATGCAGTGAACTTGTAAAACTGCTGAACATACAGTATATCTATCTATTTGTGTGTGTGTGTGTGTGTGTGTGTGTGTGTGTGTGTGTGTGTGTGTGTGTATATATATATATATATATATATATATATATATATATATGAAACCTTTGAGATTAATGCATATGACTGCTGAACAAACAAAAAGTGAAAATCTTGAAGTTATTCATTATGCAAAGTGAATGAAAGGATAGGAGATTAAGAATTTTTTTGACATTTTTGTAAAAATAATGAAGACCTTTTTTGTTTGTTTGTTTTTATGTATGCTGCTGTATGTACATAATAGACCTGAATACCTGGAAAGGAGAGAAAATGTTATGGAAATGCAACACCGGTAGAAAGAATACAGCTGCAGAAGTTCAGTTGCGAAAAAGCCAGTGAAAGCTCACCAGGGGTCTGAAATCATCAGTGGGTGATGGACCAGTCAAAGATAATCTTCTATCAAAATGGCCTAATGAAAACAAATCAGGCTATTGGTGTAAAAACAGAAACATTAAATAGAGAGTGGAGGTTGTGGGAGATGCTAAGTAGAAGAGTACCAGAGTGGATTAAGTATGATATATTGAAATAATTTTAAGAAATTCTGGGTGGTGACAATAGAAGAAACTAAGTGCTTCCAGGAGGATCCAATACTGAACTGGCTGGGCAGCCAGTGAAAGATAAATGACCTATAGGGTGCTTTGCAGGAACAAACCATAGAAAAGTGGAATTGTTACTTGGAATAAACCCTTTTACAGTGCACTGAATTGTGAAAGGAATGTTCAACTAAATTTAAATGTGGGGCTGTCCAGATGGAGTGGCCACTGAGAGGCTTGAGTGAAGGAAAAACAAGAGACAATGCATGGAAGAAGTGTAGGTGGGGTCACTGCTCTTCATTAAGTAAGTACACCTGACCCACAATATAAAAATCCAAAATAAATGTATCAACTAACTTGATAGAAAAAGCACTTCAATCAGTAAAATGGAGATGGCACACCAGGCATGCTCAGGGAACAGGTTCACTCATCACCCAATCAGCGTTTTTTAAAAACTTCCCCAATACGGCAAGTAAGAGGCTATAAAGAGGTATAAATTAGCAGCAATCTTTGTAAGGAAGGTTGAGTCAATGTCAAATATGTCATTTCATGTAATAGGGGGAAGGATCATAGGAGAGGTCATGCTATACATTTCAAATAAAACTAAATTGTGCCAATGCCTAAGTTAAACCCAGTCACCAGACAAATCAGCTGAGGCAGTCCATTGCAGCAAGAAGTTGTCAGTCTGTTAGGATGAGCCAACAAAAGGCCTGAAATGAAGTCATGGGAGCATCCACCATGGCAGAGAGGGGGATGTTGCTGATTAGTCACCAACTAGCACAACAAGGCCTAAGATAGTGTGTTTATATATCAGACTAAGAGACTTCACTGGGAAGTTTTAAAAGAACAAATTACATAATGAACAATTGGTTAATTAGCAGGAAAAAACAAAATAAAGACATAAAAACAGCAAAAGAGAATCATGCAGGCATTTCAACACAAAATCATGTGCAGTAATAAAATGTATGTAACAGAGGCTCATCCAAAGTCTAGATCTGATAGCTGAACATAAGGGAAAAATTAAAAATAAATAAACACTTCCACCAGCATTCTAATGGAAGATGATGAATAATGCATTTTGCATTTTTTTTCTAAAATTGACATTTACTTTTAGTATTAGATTCTCTGGTTTAGTTTTATTTTCTAGGAGTAAACCTTTAACCAGAACCAAAACCAGAACAGGCATTGTTTTATATACCAGTAAAAGTTCTGAGTAACTTGTAATAAACCAAATATAATGACAGTTTCTAAAGCCTTTTTGAATAATACTTTCCAGTTCTGGAATTTTTCTAGTAAGGTCTCGTACATTTTAAAGCTTCTTTTTTGGGGGGAGGTCTTGCTAGGAGGTTGCAAAATGCAGTACTATATTCAAGAATGGACTGCATCAGTGAGGTATAAACTGGTACTATGTATTCCTAAAAAATAACTAGATAAGGCCTTTAAAATTATTTGGAATTTTTAACATTGAGAGATACACATTTGTCAGAGTTTAAACAATCTTCTACCACTGTCTGTAGAGCCTTATTTATGATCTTACTCTTTTATGATATGATTATGTATTTATAATTCTGTATTTTGATATCTTATCAACAATATCGTAACTGGGGTGCAGGAAAGGGTTGCAAGCTATTAGAAGGCATGAACAGCAGGTGTCAGTAGAGCACAGGTGCAGAACCAGCATTCATTTATGAATTCAGAAAAGTATAAATACATGCTGATACTGCATTATTTCTGATTATGTATCAATGTATGCTAGAAACTGTAATTTGCTACATTTGTAGCAAATAGCTACAGTTGCAGCAGGGAAGAATGGAAGAGCATGTTTATTTTGGAGGGGAGACAATCGGGCAAAGTAACCTGGGCAACAAAGGAGCTAACTACAGCTGTACTTATGAATATAACATTTGAAAGAATTTTAGTATACACTGTCTTTTCAAACTGTTGCTAGCATGATTATTAGCTTGAATAAAAAGCTGCAAGAATGATATGAAATATAAAGGGTTAATTTACAAAAAGTATAAAATACAAAAAAATAGTAAGTGTGCTGGCAAGCATATATAGCTTAGTTAGATTTTGGCATCCGTGTAAAGGAGTATGTTATTGAGAAACAAAGTCTGTAAAAATAATTGCAGATGGCAGCTGGAAGGACATCAGTGAAGTAAAGAGATGTAACATCAAGTTTCAGATAGTGCTGGAACACCACATTTCAGATAATGCAAGACTGAGTTTCCAATGATCATCAAACTACAAAGAACCAAGGACAAGGGAACAAAGGAAAACTGTTATACAAAGAAAGAACTGTTATACATCAGACTCTGAGAAAAAATATCAGATTTTTTGTATAAATATGAGTGTAACAGTAAACAAGCTTTGGGAATTTGCCATAGAGAGCTGACAGTATCTGTGTTGCATGCTTGTAGATCCAAAAGGAAAATGTAATAGAAATCGTATTAACTGAAGCAGTGTCTCGGTGTATTTATTGTACTTAGTACAATACAGTAATAAGACTAGTTGATCACAATAAGTAGTTAAATATACTTTGGTATGCTTGCATGTAAATGCAAGTAACGGCAAGAAACCAACAAGAAGACGTCATATAATTTTTCAATGGCGAGCCACAGTTGACGTACCGAATGGTTTCTTATTGTGACAACTTCAGTTTCTTTTTTACCTTATTCAGTTAGTACATTACTTTCCAGTGCAAACATTTGCCTCCTTCTTATGCACAGTATTATCTGGTAGCATAACAGTGCATCTCTGCAAGTTCCACAGGTCCTGTACATTCACACAGTTGAATCTGCCAGCTGTGTTTGACCACCTTTTTGGAGAATCAACGAGGGACTTTCTACGTTTTCTCAATGGAAGATTTGGCCACCTTCCACACAGAAACTGGTAATTCTGTTTTTGTTTCTCATTCTACAGCATGGATGCCATAAACAAAAGAACTGTAAAGTGTAAGACTACCTTTCAGGTAGACAGTAATAATAGCCCAGCACATGTATGGTCAGAATTTAAAGATTGGTATAAACATAACTGTAGCACATGTAGTACTTTATTAGTTAATGTTGATGTCAATGCTTTATATAAATACATTACGTTTGACTGGTATCTTAAACAGCAACATCATTTGTACGACAGTAAATGTTTATTGTGTAAATTATATTGAAACTGCTTTCTCTGTGCAATGTCAAAAAAGTAATGGTAAACAACCAGATGCATTATGTCCTGTCACCATATGTAAAATTTTAATTTCAGAGTTACAATATCAGTCAAGTCAGGTATTTACAGAATCTTCTGTACATCTTGCTAGACAAAAGTGGTATAAAACCACTGCACATTACAAAACAGATAAGAAAAGAGATGAGGTTCATGGTGAACTGACAGAAAGATTTAATAAACTTCTAAGACACAGTCTGAGTGAGTTCAAAAAGTTCAGACAACATATGCAAATACTTTTTTAAAAGTACATAAGAGCTTTAAAGTCAGCAGAACAGAATACTTACAAATATAATCTGGTTATTAAAGAGTTAAAGCAACAGCAGTTAACTACACTGATAAAAAATAATTTACGACGTACTATTCTACATTTAGAAAATTGTTAAGCGTACACAGCACAGACTTTCATTCAGTTAGAGCAAGACACTTAAACAGTGACTTTAAAACCATTTCAAATAACAAAACAGTTCTAGAGTATTGAAATCAATTGAGAGTAGTTAAACACAGTAAAGATATGGCGTCACAAGGCTGACTGCATGTATTTTCTTTTCATCTAAAGTGCAGCAAAAGGCACACAACAGCAAATGTAAACCATGTAAATATATCTGTTTTAAGCATGTTAGTTAAGCCAATATCTCTTTTGTTTCTTACAATATTTTGTAATCGTATAATAGCATAAAAATAGCACAGATTCCAGCAAAAACAGTATTCAAAAGCAATATTATGCATAGTTAAGCAAGTTAATGTTTATTACAACTGTATTCTAGTATCAAGTTGCAAGTATATTAACAAATGACTAAAGGTGCGAGTAAGTGCTGTAGGATTTATGGGTTAAGCGTCTGGAATGCGCAGAAAGAAAAAAAAAAGTATGAGTTCAGATCTTTCCAGGCTAGAAAGGGTAGTTACAAGGAATGATGTAAAAGGTAAAATGTTACTGGTACTGAAATTTATAAGGTCAAGGAAACAAGACTAGTCACCAGGCCAAATGGCTTATGTTTTTCTAAAACATTATTAAGTATTCATGTGCAGCATTAAGCAAAAAGAACAAAAATTTGCAAGTAAATACTATGATTACAGTCAGTACATGAGCTATAGTATGCAGTTAAAATAAATTATGCAGGTCCCATTATAAAAAGGGAGGGTACAAATAGCTACTAGTAACAGTAAACGACTTTTCAAAATGAGTAAAAGCAATTCCTACTACAACTTTGACAGTATAGACAACAGCAAAAGCTTTATAAAAATATTTTCTGTTTTTGAAAATGGCCAAAACAATGAGCAAATGTGTAAGACCAAAGTGTCACAGTCTAGGTAACAGCCAAATGGCAAACATACATTTAATTCTCACAGCATAGAGCAAATAAACAATACTGCAATAAAATGATGTGTAAGGATATGCTTTCAATTTTACACTAACCGTGTAAACAGTACTGCAAAAGGTATGTAATTAGCAGGCTTCAGTTTAATGCTAGGTTTCAAAATTGGACTGAGTGTACGTTACAGCCATGTATATACAAATGCAAAACCAATCTGTACAAGCAACTATATTCTGTACAGTATATAGTAAATGGTTTATCTATGTAAATAGACAAGTTTACATTCAAGTGTTATATGTATAGAGTACAAGTCAAAGCTTGACATTTGTGACGTGTTTTTTTTTTTCAAAAAACAAGACTGCAATGCCTTTGCAATAAAATCCTCAAGCATTGTCAATAAATTACTGTATAGGACATCACTGTATAGAGTCATATTCAGATTCATTCACTTCTAATAGTAACAGTTGTCATCATTGTGTTGACAATACTAAACTGTGTTAACTTGCTGTAACTAAAGGTTTTGTTTCCCAATGTGTTTCTAGTTAGTAGCAATATAACTTGACTAAAAAGTACATACTAATATAGATAGTTTTATTTAAAAATAAAACAGAAGGAATGTATACATTGATAAATATGTTTAAAAATATATAAATGCATGTGCACATCTATTTGCTAGTTAGATGCATATATACATATGTTGCTATAATATATGTAGAAATAATATAGTTAGTTAAATACATGCATTTCTGTTTGGTAGCATACATATATTCTGGTACAGCTTGAGACAAGCTGAATGTTCAGTGTCTGGAACATGCTTCAAGGACTATAGATAAAAATGCAGCTGCGAGATAAGGCACGCAGCATTCAACACTGAACATCTGCATTTCATTTGCATCATTCTGAACATCAAAACAGAGGGAATTAATAAAACTTAGGACAATGCTACACAAAAGAGAACACAAGACAATTTCTGTTGTAAAAAGCATGCATCATGTACCTTTGGGAGAATAACATTTAAAACAAATATAACAGCATGGTTAGTTAAACAAGGTCAGGCATACATAAAAGTAGATAAAGAATCAAAGACTGACATAAACCTTTCAATAAACAGCTCAATCTCTATTACATGCTGTACATTACCTCAAAAATATAACAGTGCTGACAAAGAAAGACATCATGCAAAAAATGTCACAGTGTGTAGACAATAACACAAAAATAAGAATAAACTCAGCAGGGGAAAAAAGGGTATGATTTCTACCAATACTGTTTATTTGTATAAACAACGCAGTAATACAAAAAAAGGACCATGGGTTAAAATACTTACCATTTTGAGTAACAGGCCAATACTTCATAGAGATCAAATGGTAAAAATATCATCCACTTGTACTATGATAGGATAACAATACCAAAAAAACAATATTGCACTTCAATATTACATTTCCAAGTTTTAAAGATACCAAATGCAGATTTAAAAGAGCTTGGTATAAAAACTAGTAAAACAAGATATCTCAAGCAGATTGTACATTTACAAGCACAACAGAAGTAAATCATTACAAGTATCTTTGATAGACAGATTACAGTTTAGCTCTAATGTATCTAAATTTTTAAATTGAACAAAATGTTGTGTAAATGGACAATATTGCCTTCAAATTTTGAAATGTTTGTTAAAGTGGCACCACAGTTTGTATGTGTGGTTTCAAATAACCCAGTGTTAATAGTAAAAGACAAAAAACGAAGCTGACACTGTCCATAATTTGTGAGACATATTCACAAGATGATCATCATCTGGGACCAAATTGCTAAATTAGTTAATACATCCTGTGTTAATAGTTTTAGGGGGTCATAACAATAAATGCTGCAGGTTACAAAGAGTTGCAATAACTCAACAAGTTATTATTGTAAATATGAGCAAATTGGTAAATGCTGTCAATAGCAATGGTGATGAAACAAATGAAGTTTCTTTAACTGAAGTTTAGTCCGTTCCTCAAACAAATAAAAAAAAAAAGCGGGAACTGAAAGGGATTTTAATATACACTGTCTTTCAAACTGTTGCTAGCATGATTATTAGCTTCAATAAAAAGCTGCAAGAATGATATGAAATATAAAGGGTTAATTTAGAAATAGTATAAAATGCGAAGAAATAGTAAGTGTGTGCTGGCAAGAAGCATATATAGCTTAGTTAGATTTTGGCATCCATGTAAGGATTATGTTATTGAAAAACAAAGTCTGTAAAAATAACTGCAGAGATGGCAGCTGGAAGGACATCAGTGAAGTAAAAAGATGTAACATCAAGTTTCAGATAGTGCTGGAACACCATGTTTCAAATAATGCAAGACTGAGTGTCCATGGATCATCAAACTACAAAGAACCAAGGACAAGGGAACAAAGGAAAACTGTTATACAAAGAAAGATGATAACAATGAAGACCTGAGAACAATCGCTTTGAACGGGCAATTGAGCTACATAAACCTAGCTCTGAGTTTGCCCGACTGCCCTGACGAGTCGTGAAGCTTGTCATGTCCCAAAAGCTGAACTGACTCAAGTATAAATGAAGTCCATCTAGTTATCCTTGTATTATACAATAATCAAAAATCCTTATGTTCCATCCAATAAGTATTAAATATGGAAATTTAAAACTGCTGAAAAGGAATACAGTCAAGAAACCAACAAGACGACTATCAAGGTATTTTATCCAAACAAACCGGGATGAGCCATTTGATCTCATTTTAAGACACGTAAGAAAAAAGTGGAGTCACCTAATCCATCTTACCATATTGGGAGAAAGAGCCTATGCCCATGCGTTTATCACATAAATACAGACCCCAAAGATTCCTCAATAGCGGAAACAGTCATTTAATTTCAGGCCCCTTGGCTCACCTGGATTTTCCAAAGTGGCAGTGTAGCTTCTCCTGATCGACAGGACCAGGTGTTCCAACTTTACGAAGATCCCAAGTCACACCAAAAATCCTTAATCAAGATTATACATTTTAATTTGTCATAAAGGTTTCAATAATAAAAGTCTTTTTCATTTATGAATACCTAATGGGCAAACTAGTAAACTACTGCTGCAAGCTAAAGCAAAAGATATCAGCATTCCAAATTGGTCATTCTCTTCAAACAAAAATCAAGCGTTAGTTTAAGTGTTGGAATCATGCTGACCATACCTCTCCTCCTTAGCTAATATCCTTAATGGATGTTTTACTCAATGGTATCAGGAACTTCAATGTCACACACCTAAGATTCACGCGTGTAAATTATGTGTGATGTCTTCCCAGCTCATGTTGGAAACCTTTGTCCACTCCTGGTTGCTACTCTGAAAGGATGCCTCCCTGATCGGGTGAGGGATTTCAGGGCAGGACATCCAGGGCATGGAAAATTAATGCCATTCACATAATGTTTGGAGATTGCTTTTAGCTGCAAGCCCTTCAAGTTTCTTAATGGAAAATAATCAGAAAAACTCTTATGTGTAATCAACAACAGGCGGAACCAGTTCTACTGTTGGAAGCACCACTGTGGCAATGCGTTTTTATGTTTCTAGTAACCAATGGAAGTCCATCACAGCGGACAAGAGCAGACTTACTCATGCCTCACGAATGGCTGAAAGACTATGTGAGAGAAATTTTTTAATGGGACAGCTGCGATCTTTTAGCCAAAACAGCAAGTGCAGAGAATTTACTCTATTCCTTTACCAGCAACCAAATAGTGCTAGTCCAAGTTTACAGACTTCTGATGCAATTTCTTCCAGACTATACACATAAAGCTTCGCAGATGGCTCCTTAATCCTCATTGCTCCTTATGCCCAAGTTGGCCCCTTTCTACATCGTTTCTCTTGGAGGGAACATCTAAACTAGTGATCTTTTCCATCAGTAGGGCAGTTATCTTCCTCTCTAACCTCACCTGTCCTCCATCCAACCTGCCAGCCTCAGGATCTCACTCTTTTAATTTATAGCTTCCCATAAATTTCCATCGAAACTTTTTTAGTAATGAACTCATAGGGCAAGGAAGATTATCTTTACTTCCATCCAAATAATACTTGATTTTCTACGAACTCTCATCAGGTTCTTCCATCTGAACTTAAGGTTCAATTGGGATTTTAATGGATTTCTGAATCTGCCAATGTCCCCAAACTTTGCAAAGCTTTTGAAAGGAGTTTTCTCAGACCCCAAAGAACCCTTCTCCAGGGACTAAATTTAGTTTTGCTACTTTGATTTTCCCTTTCGAACTCAGCTTCTGTTCCTTAAATTTTGGAATTTTCTGGTAGCTATACATATGCTGAAGAGTTGTTCACCTTGTGATTGTAATTTTGTATAAGGAAAGTATCTTTCTGAACTAACCTCCTTTTGCCTAAGGTGGTTTACAGCTAAACAAAGATTGACCTCTGCTTCAGAGTATTATGGCTGAACAAAATTAACTCCTGATGTTCTCAAAAGGGACTACTTGGATAACAAATACTAGAAACTGTCAACTGTAAACTATGGAACAGAAAGGCTTTCAGTTTAAAAGGTACATATCCAGGGGGAAATTTTATTTCTTGTATAGAAATTGCAACAAAATTCCTATAAACCAAGCCCATTCCTACCAGCTTTTCTTTGCCCCAAGACAGATTGCCTATTACACCAATTGCAGTAGTGGGCTCCTCACATTTTTTTCTCATTATAAGTTGCATTCTTCTACATGAGCTACTTTGGTTCCTTTTCCATATGATGTTCCATTAAGCCACCGGACAAGGTGCTAGGCGGTCCCATCCAGCAAGATGAGCGAAGAAAAAACTATAATTGTTCTTAATCGTCCATTTGTTGCATTCTTCATGCAGGCTGATACTCCTTCCAGGCTGGACCCGACTAAGACTTCATGAGCACCTTTGTTCCTTATTCTCAGGAACTTTGCTTACTTTCTTTTAGATTTAGATTGTTATTCCTCAGGTGAGAAACTATATATGTCAGAGAGATATTACCTTCTGAAAGAATTAAACTTATTAAAACAGTATTAGTCTGATGCATTTGGGAATAATGGCTCGAATGTACATTCGCCAAGAATACGGATGCAGGAAATAAACCATCCAGCAAAAAGCGAAAAGAAACAACTTAAGGAAGCGAAAATGTTAGATCATATTTTATTTCAATTATTATGGATCTTGTCATTACATTATGCAGAAGAAGTTAAAGGCCAGGAATTAGGAAAGTTTTGCATAAACGTGAGAAAGGAGTTAGATTTCTTCTACTAAGCCTTGTAACTGGAACACCTATGAAATTCTAACAGTAGGTGTTGCAGGTTGAAATGGTGATTAGAGTAGAAAACTGTGAGAATGAGTTAATGTGTACATAAAATTTAACATTTTGCTAAAGGCAATCTTAGTAGAAGTGGTCTACCTTTGAAGTGAAGTCTAACAGAAGAAACACGTTTAAAATAAGAAGATTCTATAATAAAATCATGTACAATATGCCCAGTGTCTTGATGTTTTTGAATTGCATAAGCACTCTTATTCAAGCTGTGAAACTCATTTGCAGATGTACTTTGCACAATTTTTCTGCATTGGTCCCCAATTCATTTTTAGCTGAACACAGCCAATAAAGTGAAATAGTGCCATGCTCTTCCCATCTTTTATCTTGATTTGTCATGCATGGATCCATTTTCTGTGACTGTCTTTTTCTTCTGTCATCAATTTATTCAGTAGTTTGGCCTACTGTGCCTTGCAATAGTCAGATGATGCATGTTTAACAAGAATTAACTGGTGACCAATGCTCCCTGTCCATCCAAACCAATATGCTGTATTATGAATGGAAGGCAATGATCACTTAGGTCAGTGTTAGTAGTAGTAGCCAAAATGCCCATAAATGAGTGAATTTGATTTATGGTAGGTAAAAACTCTTAGGACTACATCAATTCTGCATGTATTTTGACACACATGCTGTCTGCCATTAGGAAAACAATAGCTTTGAAGAAAAACAGAATGTTCAGAGCATATCATTCCTGCTGTGAGATTTACAAAGACAACAAACTGAATTCAGTATGCTGAACGTAATGCAGCAAAGTATGGTGAATGATCAGCACCAACTCTAGCAGGGTAGGTTTGGAGCTGAGGTCTTCAGAACCATTCCTCCCTCTTGGAAACCTAAGCATTAGAGGGAGTTCCCCACTCAGTTGTCGCCCCTCCTTATCTTTTTGTTTCATAAGGACAGAGTACCCTTACGAACTAACCCGTCCTTTTTGCCTAAGGTGGTTTCGACATCAAATCTAAACCAAAGCATTGACCTCCCTGTCTTTTTTCCAGAGTATTCCAATAGGTCTGAACAAAATTACACTGCCTGGATGTTCATCGTCAATTAAGGTACTACTTGGATAGAACAAACAATTCAGAAAATCTGATCAGCTGTTTGTCTCCTATGCGGAAAGCAGAAAGGGACTTTCAGTTTCAAAGGTATCATTATCCAGATGGCTAACATCTTTGATTTCCTGGTATATGAAATTAGACAACAAAAATTGCCTAATAAACCTAAAGCCCATTCCACCAGAGCTTTGGCTACTTCTTTAGCCTTCCAAGACAGACTGCCTATTGACACCATTTGTGCAGCAGCTACTTGGGCTACTCCTCACACTTTTATTACTCATTATAAGTTGGATTTAGCTTCAGGCATAGAGCTAACTTTGGTTCCACTGTTCTCAGAGTCTGTTCCATTAGGCCACCCGACAAGGTGCTAGGGACGCGGTCCCATCCAGCAAGAATGAAGGCGAGATAGACAACTTAACATATAGAAGTTATGTTCTTACCATAACGTTCCATGTTAGTTGTCTTCTTCTCGCCTTCTTCTGCCCCACCCTCCTTCCCCCTAGCCTGGACAGACCTAGAGGAGTTGCGATTGTGACCTCTCTACCACCTCTTTCTTAGACATATGCTATTATGCATATTTCTTGGTTCAGGATGTAGGTCACCCTTCTTTCTTCCTGTTGTTAGAGGTGGATTCTGTTTTACAGTTATACTGTTATTGTTATAAGCTGGGGTTAGCTTACAAACGAGATCTGAGGTAACTCTCGCCTAGCATTGTGGGATATAAGGGGAGCCTCGAGCCGGTGGAACCAACTCTCGAGTTTTTAGAGTGGCCGAGTCGGAGCCGAGGTCGGCTCCGAACCCATCCAGCAAGAAGAAGGCGAGAAGAAGACAACTAACATGGAACGTTATGGTAAGAACATAACTTCTATTTTCAAAATTGGACTGAGTGTACGTTACAGCCATGTATATACAAATGCAAAACCAATCTGTACAAGCAACTATATTCTGTACAGTATATAGTAAATGGTTTATCTATGTAAATAGACAAGTTTACATTCAAGTGTTATATGTATAGAGTACAAGTCAAAGCTTGACATTTGTGACGTGTTTTTTTTTTTTCAAAAAACAAGACTGCAATGCCTTTGCAATAAAATCCTCAAGCATTGTCAATAAATTACTGTATAGGACATCACTGTATAGAGTCATATTCAGATTCATTCACTTCTAATAGTAACAGTTGTCATCATTGTGTTGACAATACTAAACTGTGTTAACTTGCTGTAACTAAAGGTTTTGTTTCCCAATGTGTTTCTAGTTAGTAGCAATATAACTTGACTAAAAAGTACATACTAATATAGATAGTTTTATTTAAAAATAAAACAGAAGGAATGTATACATTGATAAATATGTTTAAAAATATATAAATGCATGTGCACATCTATTTGCTAGTTAGATGCATATATACATATGTTGCTATAATATATGTAGAAATAATATAGTTAGTTAAATACATGCATTTCTGTTTGGTAGCATACATATATTCTGGTACAGCTTGAGACAAGCTGAATGTTCAGTGTCTGGAACATGCTTCAAGGACTATAGATAAAAATGCAGCTGCGAGATAAGGCACGCAGCATTCAACACAGACATCTGCATTTCATTTGCATCATTCTGAACATCAAAACAGAGGGAATTAATAAAACTTAGGACAATGCTACACAAAAGAGAACACAAGACAATTTCTGTTGTAAAAAGCATGCATCATGTACCTTTGGGAGAATAACATTTAAAACAAATATAACAGCATGGTTAGTTAAACAAGGTCAGGCATACATAAAAGTAGATAAAGAATCAAAGACTGACATAAACATTTCAATAAACAGCTCAATCTCTATTACATGCTGTACATTACCTCAAAATATAACAGTGCTGACAAAGAAAGACATCATGCAAAAAAATGTCACAGTGTGTAGACAATAACACAAAAATAAGAATAAACTCAGCAGGGGAAAAAAGGGTATGATTTCTACCAATACTGTTTATTTGTATAAACAACGCAGTAATACAAAAAAAGGACCATGGGTTAAAATACTTACCATTTTGAGTAACAGGCCAATACTTCATAGAGATCAAATGGTAAAAATATCATCCACTTGTACTATGATAGGATAACAATACCAAAAAAACAATATTGCACTTCAATATTACATTTCCAAGTTTTAAAGATACCAAATGCAGATTTAAAAGAGCTTGGTATAAAAACTAGTAAAACAAGATATCTCGCAGATTGTACATTTACAAGCACAACAGAAGTAAATCATTACAAGTATCTTTGATAGACAGATTACAGTTTAGCTCTAATGTATCTAAATTTTTAAATTGAACAAAATGTTGTGTAAATGGACAATATTGCCTTCAAATTTTGAAATGTTTGTTAAAGTGGCACCACAGTTTGTATGTGTGGTTTCAAATAACCCAGTGTTAATAGTAAAAGACAAAAAAAGAAGCTGACACTGTCCATAATTTGTGAGACATATTCACAAGATGATCATCATCTGGGACCAAATTGCTAAATTAGTTAATACATCCTGTGTTAATAGTTTTAGGGGGTCATAACAATAAATGCTGCAGGTTACAAAGAGTTGCAATAACTCAACAAGTTATTATTGTAAATATGAGCAAATTGGTAAATGCTGTCAATAGCAATGGTGATGAAACAAATGAAGTTTCTTTAACTGAAGTTTAGTCCGTTCCTCAAACAAATAAAAAAAAAAAAACGGGGAACTGAAAGGATTTTAATATACACTGTCTTTTCAAACTGTTGCTAGCATGATTATTAGCTTGAATAAAAAGCTGCAAGAATGATATGAAATATAAAGGGTTAATTTAGAAATAGTATAAAATGCGAAGAAATAGTAAGTGTGCTGGCAAGCATATATAGCTTAGTTAGATTTTGGCATCCATGTAAAGGATTATGTTATTGAAAAACAAAGTCTGTAAAAATAACTGCAGAGATGGCAGCTGGAAGGACATCAGTGAAGTAAAAAGATGTAACATCAAGTTTCAGATAGTGCTGGAACACCATGTTTCAGATAATGCAAGACTGAGTGTCCATGGATCATCAAACTACAAAGAACCAAGGACAAGGGAACAAAGGAAAACTGTTATACAAAGAAAGAACTGTTATACATCAGACTCTGAGAAAAAATATCAGACTTTTTAGTATAAATATGAGTGTAACAGTAAACAAGCTTTGAGAATTTGCCATAGAGAGCTGACAGCATCTGTGTTGCATGCTTGTAGATCCAAAAGGAAAATGTAATAGAAAGTGTATTAAATGAAGTGCTGTCTCAGTGTATTTATTGTACTTAGTACAATACAGTAATAAGACTAGTTGATCACAATAAGTAGTTAAATATATTTGGTATGCTTGCATGTAAAGGCAAGTAACAGCAAGAAACCAACAAGAAGACGTCATATAATTTTTCAACATTCTCTAACCATGATGCCCTCTTAAAATCCTATTAAGACACTGGATTAGCACTTATGGTGGATAATCATCTAACCAAATAAAGTGGCGGAAAACCATATTGCTCCCAAGTCAGTTTTCTTAACATACATACAGTATGCTTGAAAATATTACAAAATTACCATAATTTCAGAATTGGCATGAAGGTTCTTGGATAAAGGAGCCCATTCAGTTACTGCACTTATTTTCACAAGTATCCAACTTAGGAAAATCCAAGATGCAACACATAAAAATTGTAATATTCATTCATTTTTAATATGGAATTCATTGAAGTATCATAATAAAATTATTCAAGTATACTATAGAACAGCTTATGGTAACAATAAAGTCCTGCTGCATTCATTGTTTGAGGCATTTGTTTTTGAGTGGCATAAATTCAGTCTTCAGTAGACCATGTTATTTAATTCTTTTTGCTCTTATTGAATTGCTTTGCAGGTTTGAACTCTTGTAATTATATGTAATTGATGTTTTATTGCAAATGCTTGTAATTCCTAAAACATCTAATATTTAATCTGGTTGTATTTTCTTCTTCAGAATATATAGTAAAATCAATGGTGAATGGAACAGCTCCAGGAAAAGGAATATCTATTCAAGTTACAAATCAGACACATTCGGCTGTGGAAAATCTTATGCCAAACACAAGGTAATAAAAGCTTGACTTTCTATCACAAACCTCTTTTACATTATCAGTTAAATGAAAAAAATCAGAACTCAACCTGTAATATAAAAATGTTTTTTTTTTTTTTTTTTGTTGGCTTGAGACACCCAGCCCTCCATGCTGTTTTATAGTTCTGGGTCACTAATGGAATTTGCCACCCCCCAAAAAAAAATTACCCCCAGAAAGAGATAAGGCAATTAATTTGACATGTACTCGTTTTGTTTTTTTCAAGGAACAGCAGCTGTTAGGCCAAGATTACAGTTTTACTGATTTATTGTATTTTGTGACAGTAAATCTAAATACTTATTTGACTCCATATATAATAAAATATCAGTCAATACAATATCAGAGCAAGAACAGATATGTCAGCACATGAAGCACGTTGCAGTTGTAGCCAAAATAAATAAATACCACAACTTCAGCTGCAAAGAGGGAAGGGTCCAACAATTAAAATTAGTCTCCAAAAATGATATATGCATGTTATTCCTCTAACCAGACCATCTGACCAAAGAAGCAGCCTCAGTGGGAAAACAGCTTTTTATTAATGATTTTTTGTTGAACACAGTACAAACTATATAAAGCATGAATCAGCCAGTGTTTTATCTGTTACTATATAAAATAAAACAAAGACTGTAGACATCTGGGATCTCAGGAGTCTCTAGTAAGATCACTGAAGTTACGAGTGGTCATATTAGGATTAATGGATTCACAGGAGATAGAGCAGGTTTAGTGAAGTCAGAACAACAGCAATGGGATTAGCAAAGCAAAAGGGTGAGGTGGGACAATTCTAGAAGTCATGCTATGCTACTTTGTAAATGACTGTTACCTGACATCAGTCATTTTGTTTTTAAGTTTGTTTTCTTGACAACAAAACATATACTGCTACTTGTTTTCTGATTTGATGAAATATTATTAAATAAAGCATTATCTGCACTAATGTTTGTAATCAGACACTTTTTACAGCTAAGAATTAGGTATATGATCATCTGTAGTGATTGATGCCGGCAGTTATTTAGAATCTCAGTAACTTCATGGATCACTTGTGCCTAAGACAGGGTCAACACAAACATTATGGTCAGTTGTCCTCCTTGAAAAGAATGAGTGCTCAGTATTTATTGTCTTTTTTAATACAGACTGCAGTAATTCTGCTTACCATCGCCATCCCCTTCATCATTTATTTTCCAGGGCTTGCTACCATAACCAAATATCAGTGGTGTGTACAGTAGCATTATTTAGATTCAAAAAAGAATATCAGCCAGAATATACTTTCCTCCTGTTGCTTCCTTAAACCATATGAAGTGCTTTAAATCCAGCAGAACTTGGCACTTTCTGAGTACCAGCTTGTGCACTGAGGAAGAAAATCATTGTTAAGTTGATGTGGTCATTTATCTCATATACATGCAAGGCAGATACTCCAGATTCATATTACCAAATATAATCACTTCCATGAGGCACCAATGGTTGGTCTTATCTCAGGAACATTTTGCTTACTTTCCTTTTAAGAGTGTTATATTTGTCTTTATACCACTGCAAGGATGACAGAAACTATATAATGAAGTGCAGAGCACAGAAGTTTTATTTTCTACCACTTCTGCAGAAGTGAATTATGAATACATTCATTTAAAAAAAAGCCATTTGTTGATTTTACTGCTGTGTATAATTGCATCTCTTGGGAATCTATATGCATACAAAATATTACATTTCTGCCAAACTGTAATACGGATGCAGGAAAATTTAAAAAAAAAAAGAATGTAAGTTAAACTCCAGCAAGAGACTGTAAAACTGAAAGCATACTTAAAGGACATGCAGAAAATGTTAGACTCATATTTTATTTCAATTTTATTTACTGGGGCATACTCTGGTCCATTACATTATGCAGAAGAAATGTTAAAGGCCAGGAATTAGGAAAGTTTTGCATAAACGTGAGAAAGGAGTTAGATTTCTTCTACTAAGCCTTGTAACTAGGGAGAACAGGCCTATGAAATTCTAACAGTAGGTGTTGCAGGTTAAAATGGTGATTAGAGTAGAAAACTGTGAGAATGAGTTAATGTGTACATAAAATTTAACATTTTGCTAAAGGCAATCTTAGTAGAAGTGGTCTACCTTTTGAAGTGAAGTCTAACAGAAGAAACACGTGTTTAAAATAAGAAGATTCTATAATAAAATCATGTACAATATGCCCAGTGTCTTGATGTTTTTGAATTGCATAAGCACTCTTATTCAAGCTGTGAAACTCATTTGCAGATGTACTTTGCACAATTTTTCTGCATTGGTCCCCAATTCATTTTTAGCTGAACACAGACAATAAAGTGAAATAGTGCCATGCTCTTCCCATCTTTTATCTTGATTTGTCCTGCATGGATCCATTTTCTGTGACTGTCTTTTTCTTCTGTCATCAATTTATTCAGTAGTTTGGCCTACTGTGCCTTGCAATAGTCAGATGATGCATGTTTAACAAGAATTAACTGGTGACCAATGCTCCCTGTCCATCCAAACCAATATGCTGTATTATGAATGGAAGGCAATGATCACTTAGGTCAGTGTTAGTAGTAGTAGCCAAAATGCCCATAAATGAGTGAATTTGATTTATGGTAGGTAAAAACTCTTAGGACTACATCAATTCTGCATGTATTTTGACACACATGCTGTCTGCCATTAGGAAAACAATAGCTTTGAAGAAAAACAGAATGTTCAGAGCATATCATTCCTGCTGTGAGATTTACAAAGACAACAAACTGAATTCAGTATGCTGAACGTAATGCAGCAAAGTATGGTGAATGATCAGCACCAACTCTAGCAGGGTAGGTTTGGAGCTGAGGTCTTCAGAACCATTCCTCCCTCTTGGAGCCTAAGCATTAGAGAGTTCCACTCTGACACCAGCCTAGAATCCTAGCCATCCAGTTCCCTAGGTTGAGCCTCTTTCGGTGGCTTTGTCTCCTAAGGCTCAGCTCCCAGGACCCTGTACTGAGCTTGGCTTTTGAGAGTATTTTTTCTCATTCCAGAGAGAAGACTACCCTCATCAAGTTTGAATCCATCCCTCCCCCAAAGGATCTCCCAGGGTCTGGAATCTACTCTTTGGATCATTGTCAAACAAATGGGTACTCTTCTTGTTCCATCGGGACAGCCAGTAACCAAAAATCTTGCACCTATTTCTATGAAAGAGACCACTTCAGCTTCTGAATCCTCCATGAAACATCCCACTGAGGAGGTGTACTGGAAACATACATGCAAAAGGAGGCACCTGGATTTCTCTTAGGAGTCTGTCACCACTTATACTGACTATAATAAAGAAGTTTCCCCAGATCCCCCTTGAGGACATTTTGTTCAGAGAAAACCTTGAACTAGTAAAACAGAAAGGGGATAGTCCTCCCAGCTGTTTTCTCTAGAACAGTCAATTTTTAGTGAGGCTTTTTGGTTCTGGCCCATCTATGTCTTGGGTAGTCCTGCCCGCAGATGAGATGATAGACCTTATCTCTAAACAGGCATGGAAGGAGCCAGACACAGCTGAACCCATCCCTAAGAAAATAGATAAGTTCCATTTCGCTCCAAAAGAACAACTCCATTGGAGCAAGAGCCCAGCCATGGTTTCTATGGTAGTGGTGGCAGCAAACAAATAGGAACTAACTGAAGAAAGCTCCTCTATCCAGCCACTGAACAGGGAGCCTCATGCAGTGGACAAATTTTGGAAGTGAGTCTGCACCTTATCTACCTTCTTGGTGAGGGCATTGAATTATTTGTCACATAGCTAACTTTACCCCCCTCTCACCCCCTAAAGGGCCCATCTCTATACCGGAAGAATGCAAAGTTCCTGTAATCACGGCTGCACAGGTAAAAAACACACTCTCCAAAGCCAAGAACACAGCATTCATGGGACCTGACAACATCCCAGGCTGCATTCTACATGAACTACAGAGCGAACTGGCACCCCACCTAAGTACCATGTTCAATCATAGCCTCACCTCAGGCTTTGTGCTCACTGAATGGCACACAGTGACGGTTATCCCACTCCACAAAGGGGGAGCCAACACGGACCCCGGGAACTACCACCCCATTAGCCTGACAAGCCTGGTCTGCAAGGCCATGGAACGTATCATCATGGAACTTATAAACAAAGACATTGGTAATCTCCAAACTCTGGACCCCACCCAGTTCGGGTTTGTAAAAGGCAGATCATGTCTCCTAAACCTGCTAGACCTCTTTGAAGCAGTCACCAAAGCCGTAGACGAGGGTAAGGTGATTCACACAGCCTATCTAGATCTTGCCAAGGCTTTCAACACCATTCCCCACTCTGGAATTATAGATAAACTCACTAAACTAGGTATAAATCCCTATGTCACAAGATGGGCTGCCAACTGGCTCACTGACAGAGCCCACACTGTGAAAGTAGCAGACTCCAAATCCAACTTCAGACCAGTGACAAGTGGAGTACCACAGGGTTCAGTCCTGGGTCCTCTCTTGTTTGATATCTACTTCTCTGAAGTACAGGCTAACAGAGACGATCTTTGGCTAATGAAGTTCGCAGATGACTGCAAACTAGGAGCCATAATTGAAACTCCTAATGATGTGGACATCCTACAAAAGGGCCTCACTGAGACAGTTGAGTGGTGTCAAAGCCATGGCCTCAAGCTCAATGCCAAAAAGTGCACTGTCATCCCTTTTGGTAAAAACTCTGTACCCATGAACTACCACATAGGCGGTATTAAACTTAACACCGAAAGTATAATAAGAGACCTTGGGACACAGGTGAACAGTAGTCTCTTCTTTGATAATCACATTGCCACACTACTCAGGAAATCCTTCTATGCGGCACACCTCATCACAAAAGATTTCTCATCCAGGAAAAAAAAGGTCATTGTTCCCCTCTACTCATCACTCATTAGACCCATTATAGAGTACAACGCCCCTTTTGGTATGTACCTCACAAGACATCTACAACAACTGGAAAGACCACAGAAATACCTCACAAAGAGGATTACCGGCCTCAAACAGATGCCCTATGCAGACCGTTTCAAAAATCTTCAGCTTTACTCCGTCGCATATTGCCTACTCAGAGGTGATCTCTGCCTAACATACAAAGCTATGTCAAACCCAGAGCTGTTGGACATGCTCCGCTTAAAGAAATCCCAATCCCTCCGAGCCACACGCTCTAGGGACCTAAACCTTGTCACCACAATAAACAGAACATGCCGGAGGGATAGATTCCTGTCCCAGAGACTTCCCATACTCTGGAACAAACTACCTATCTATATCAAACAAAGGTCCTCATTAGCACT
The DNA here is from genome assembly GCF_019279795.1 of Protopterus annectens. Classification (NCBI taxonomy): domain Eukaryota; kingdom Metazoa; phylum Chordata; order Ceratodontiformes; family Protopteridae; genus Protopterus; species Protopterus annectens. The sequence continues at coordinate 1,820,686,552 of NC_056735.1, forward strand.
CTTCAAGAAAAGTCTTGATGATTGGATGGAAAATAGGAAATTCACCCCAGGGATCACTTCTGTGGCTCTGCTCGACAGTGGCACAGGAAAATAATTTTCTTGGGTGGCAAAAGCCAGGGTACCTTTTTGGCTAGGCTTATATAGGCCCTAGGGCCAATAGCCTAGTACCTACATATGAATCTATGAACCTATATATGTTTTCAGAGAGATTTGACCAAGACAATCTCCAAATCTCTCCCAGGGACCTTGCCTGTGGATCAGAGAAAATCCATTGATGTGCAGCTAGCTACCCTCTAGTCCTTGTCTAATATCATTCTGCACCTATCTCCAGTTCCACTTAGGATGCATTTAGAGCAGATGACACAGGCATATCCACCATGAGACATGCTTGAATAAAGTTCTTTGACTTTGCAGAACATTTTAAGATGTCTTTTGTGAATGCCCTTGTGATGGATCAACACTCTTTGGTTCTAAACTGAAAGACACTATCTAGAAATGAAAAAGAAATTCCTTTCTGTCATAGGTATCAAATTTTCCCGTCCTCAAAGACCTTTTCCAGGAATCAAAAGGATGTAAAAAAAAAAGTGTTTCTGCAAATCCCAGAGATTTTCACCTATCATTCTGTCATTTCTGGAGGCAGACCCCCCCCAGCACACACACACACACACACACACACACACACACACACACACACACACACACACACACACACACACACCAGAGGGGGAACTCTTACAATGGACATTGCCCTAGGGGCAGAGGTGGTCCACAAAATCAAGGTTTCAGAAGTCCCTTATCTGAAGCCTTTTCCATGATCCTGAACAGTTGCCCAGCTATTGCACTCTAGAAGAAGTTGGGGGTACTTATCTCTGCATGCAGCAACCTTGACCTCCATCACATAAGATGAATGGATGCAGAAAATCATAATCAGATTTCACTTCATAAGTGAAGCAGCTGCTTCAGAAATGAAGAAGCCTCTAAATAATTGAGTCATCCAAGAGGTCCCACTGGACCAAAGAAAATCTGGAATTTATGAACACAAGAACGGCAAGCAGAAAAAAGTCTAAGTTCTGTTTAATACAAAAGAATGAAGCGCTTTTGGTTTGCTTCCAAAGCAAACTTCTTCAGATTACAAATGCACCATACAACACAATGCATTTAAATACCAACAGGTGATACTTTTTACCTATCACCACAAACCTCCTCACCTTAGAAACTTTTAAAGAAACACTCACACATTAAAACTGCTACTCACTACTATAAAGTTGCAATATGTGAAGCAGTGCACATCAAACAGTATAAACTTACATGAACCCTAAACCTATCTAAAAAATCTTATCATTTTCAAATTAGAATAAAAAATACATTCTACAGTTATATTTAAAATTGCTCAATACTTAAAAAGTATCATTCTTATGAATGAGACATACCTAAAGAACTATAAAACATTTTCATCTTTGCAAGCTTTTCAATTTCAAAATACAGCTGACAGAACAAGCTTCATTTATACCAGGATAATTATAAGCGTTCAATCTAATTTGCCACAGCAATTCTAATTCTTCTAACTGTAAGGGTACAGAACCACCCCTAATGTCTATAGCTACCTGGTCTATAGCCATGAATTTAAATTTGTGGTCTTTGTGCAACTGTATGTGTTTAGCTAGTGCGTTGTCAGTTTTGCCTTTAGATATTGCGTACTGATGTTCGTAGACCCTATCACGGAGTCTCCGTTCGATTTTTCCAATATAGAATGCAGTACAGCATTGGCATCTAGCTAAATACACCATGTTCCTAGAATTACAGTTGAACCATTTTTTTAATTTAAATTGAAGACCATTTATACAGAAATTATTGGTGACTTCAATGTGTTTACAAAAGTTACAAGCTTCACATTTGCCCATACCTGTTGTTTTGGGAATGGTTCTATGTTGTTGTTCTAGCAAGTTCTTTAAATTTTCCCCCCTTCTAAACACCACATTAGGACTGTCACCCAACTTTCTAAATAGTACTGGATTAATTCTAAATAGTTCCCAGTTTTTCTGTATAATCCTCAAAACAACTTGGCTGTCCACCGTAAACATAGTGGTAAAGCTTAGATGGAAGTCTGGTTTATTTTTTGACACCTCACTGTTGATACTATCCATAGCTGGTAAATTACTCACATTGTCACTTTGCATTTGAGTGTTGACTGACTGTTTGAAACTGAGTATAGGGTTGTAGATCTTATTAGATCTCTTGATTTTTACTTCTTCTATTAGTGAATCTATTAACGTTTCAGGGTACTTACGCCCCAGAAACATACTTTTCAAAAAATAGCATTCTTCTAGAAAATCATTCTCTTTGCTCACTATTCGTGGTCCTTACCAATTGGCCTTTGACCACCAACTGCTTCTGGTTGTGGGGATGACAAATAGAGAAATGAAGGAAGGCATTAGAGTATGTACTCTTCCTGTGAATCTTAGCCTCAAAGCATTTTTGTACTCTGTTCTTTGAGAACCATATTTCCAGATATGCTATTTCTTCAGTGTCAAACCTTGATGTGAATTGTAAAAACTGAGTGGACTTATTAAAGTAGTCCAGTAGTTTATTACTAGCAACCATGTCACCTTTAAATAAACTAAAGATGTCATCCAAATAACGTGTATAGTATACAATGCAATTATTTATGTTTTCTAACTTAAACACAAATTCTGTCTCCCAGTATGCCATGACTAAGTTTGCCCATGGCTACTCCTACTTTTTGCAAATAGTACACGTTGTCGAATAGGAAGAAATTATTAGACAGAATGATATCAGGTAGTTGACTAAGGATATTACTACTTCTGATGCACCATTTTTCCTCAACATAAACCCTACCCACTCCATTCCTGTTAGGTGTGGAATGCAAGTGTACAGATCTTTTATATCAACTGTAAGGAAATTACAGTCCTCATTGAATTGCAAACTGTCGATTTTACTCAGAAAAGGCCAAGAGTCTTTACACACTTGGTTTTCAGCTGTTAAATATTTCTTAAGTAAACAATCAACAAATTTTGCACATGGATAAGTAGGTGAACTACGTCCGTCCACTAGAAGTCTCATTGGTGGGTCTGTCAAGTTTTTATGAATTTTAGGTATCCCGAAAAAATAGGGGATCCTAGGGTACAGTAATAACATGTAATTATATATTTTCTGTTCTATCCTGCCTTCTCCAAATAAGTCATTAATACAGTTTTTAATTTGTTGATAAGCTCTATTCACTTCTGAATGTGAGCTTACTTCATAGGCAGGTGTATCTAATAATAACTTCATCCTAGCCGTGTAGTCCCAGTTATCAAGGACTACCAAGCCCCGACCCTTGTCAGGTTTCCACACTTGTATGTCCTGTGATTTAATGAATTCCAAATATTCACGTTCCTGTTTACTGATGTTATGTACATAACCACCCTTACATTTATTTTTAGTATTGTGTCTAATATCTAGTTCACATGTGTGTTCAAACACTTTGAGAATCGTGTCTAAAGGTGGGTTAAATGTACTAGGGATATGGAAGTTGTCAAGCACAGGAGCATTTATTACATCACCCATCATCAGATTAAAACTCAATTTCCTGGTAAAGGTTTTAACATCCAGGATAGTTTTTATCAAGTCTAAATGTTGGGAGGGAACAAAAGTATGTCCTTTTGCAAGTAATTCAACAATGTCCGGATGAATCCCTACAGAGGAATAATTAAACACTTTAAAGTCTCCTGCTTTGTTGGTTATTATCACTGGACCGTCTTTACTCATAGAGAGCATCCTCCCTATCTCTTCCACTTGTTGAATTTGTGGTTGTTCTTGTTCATATTCTGAACTGTGGTGGTGGTGCTGTGGTAGCGTTGTCGCCTAACAGTAAGACGTTGTCCTGTTGGATTCTCAGTTAAAGCATCTTCTGTGTGGAGATGTACGTGAATGGGCGTACCTTTGTTGAAGGTTGTGAGTCAGGGCTGGCAACTCGGCACGTAAAAATCTACTTTCAATCATTAGCAGACCAGAGTTTCACTGTGGCGACCCCTAACCGGGAAAAGCCGAAAGACACAGCAACTTGTTCATATTCTGATATGGGTTCCTCTGTTTCAGTTTGGCTCCTGTATTGTTGCCCAACCGAAAATTTTGGTTGTCTTGGTTATGGTGGGTAACATTATTCTGTCCTCGAGAAGTTTTCTGTAATCTTTCACTCCTACGGACCCCCCCTGTACCTTAATTATTGTCCAATGGGGCTCCAGGCCTCCCACGATTATTTATGGGGTCACCCACTTCTGGATGATTTAGGTCTTCAAAATTGGTGACATTAATCTCATTATGTCTAACTGCATTGGGTTGTTCAGTCAAATGGTTACCTTGCTGCCAGACTTGGGCCTTCGAAGGTGTAGGATAAGCTGTACCTTGGTCATATGCTGTACAGTCACGTTGAAGTTTTTTAAGTTTGTTGGTCCTCAATTTGATCATATATTCGTCTATACTTGTAAAGATATGACTGTACTCAAATTTGTACCATACAAATTCTAAGTCTGTTTTAATATTGGCATCCAAGTCTGTGACCGTTTAGTAAGACTTTCAAGCCATTTACTGTAGTGTTTGACCATAAGTTCCATTATTTCAAAACCTTGTTTATCAAACAAGTCTAATAAATCTCTCGGAAAGTTTGACTCAGATTCTAAACCTGTAGGATACTGGTGGCAGCGCAAGCCTTTATGTACCACCTTCTGGGAGAGACAATCATTTCTTTAGTTTAACAAGATGTGTGTCAAAATTTTTGAGTTTAGTAACCAAATTTTGAGTTGAAACATTATCCCCTCCACCCAGCCCCCCTCATCGCTCACCTGAGCTGCTCCAGACAGTGGAAAACCATCTGCGATCCAAGTTGTTAAAAAGGGTAGACCAATAAGCCCCGAGGCAGTGTCTGGCTCACTACGTACAATATTACCAGGTAGAGCTCGCGGCTGTTGGAGCTCCAAACCCGGGTCCCTTCCGGGGCCTGAATGAACCTGTTGTTGGTTCTGCTCGTCAGGTGTATCTCTTATAACATGCGGCCTTTGGAAACCGCCGCTTTGAGCCAAATTAGTTCCAACAATGTTGCTGGTGGAAAGCAGTTGTGATAGTTGAACATTGTTCTTGGCGTTCATCGCTGGCACATTCTCCTGTGTGTCATTACTTACAGGAGATGAAGAATGCTGCTGGTTGTTCAGCCGTTGTGTTTCCATACTACCAACAATCCTTGGGGAGTGTAAAGATGAGAAGGTTTCACGTAAGTCCCATTGGTTTCTGTCTAAACTATCCAATAACTATTGATTGGATTTTGGCTGATAACATATCCAGTATGTTATCCGGTTCACCCCGAACCACATTTGTTGGTCCTACATCCATATTAAGATTTGATCCTGTAAGAAAAATATCTTCACTGAGTGAAAACAGACTCTGACTGCTAGCCATACCGGACACCATAGAAAACTGGTAACAAGCACACTGCCCACGACAAACTGGAACAAATGAACACAAGAACGACAAGCAGAAAAAAGTCTGAGTTCTGTTTTAATACAAAAGAATGAAGCGCTTTTTGTTTGCTTCCAAAGCAAACTCTTCAGATTACAAATGCACCATACAACAAAATGCATTTAAATACCAACAGGTGATACTTTTTACCTATCACCACGAACCTCCTCACCTTAGAAACTTTTAAAGAAACACTCACACATTAAAACTGCTACTCGCTACTATAAAGTTACAATATGTGAAGCAGTGCACATTTGGAATTTACTCAAGGTTCTTTTCAATGCCAAAGAAAAATGGGAACCTAAGACCAATTCCAGACCTGCATTACTTGAAGAAATTTATAAGAAAAACTAAATTCCAGATGGTCATGTTACAGTCTATTCTTCCTCTTCTGAGGCAGAAAGACTGGATGTGCTTGTTAGATCTTCAGAATGTGTACTATCATATAAAGATGGATAGACCCTCCAGGAATTGTCTTCACTTATGGCTGGGAGCCAGTCATTTTCAGTTCAGAGCTCTGCCCTTTGGTCTCACCACAGCCCCTTGGGTGTTCACCCACTGTATAACAGTAATAGCAGTTCACCTCTGCCTGCAGGGGTTCCTGGCATTCCCTTATTTGGATTACTGTCTCATCACTGTCCCTATCAGGGATCTACCTGTCCTAGCCAGGGACTCCTTACTCCATCTGTGTTCACACCTAAGAATTATGGTGAATCGGACAAATTTCAAACTTTGCCCTGCTCAATCTTTAGAGTTCATAGAAGCTCAGTTGGACACAAAGCTCTAAATCTCAAAACTTCCCCAGATAAGGATTACATTTATTCATCATCAAACCATGGCTATTTTGTCCTGTCTGAAGCCACCAGCAAAAATAATTCTCTGTCTTCTAGGTTGCATGGCAGCTTTGATCAACCTGGTTCCGTTGGCCAGGTACTACATGCAAGTCCTACTATGGACTCTTGCAGTCTAGTGGCTGATAAGACAGCAACCAATGTCTTTCCAAGGATCTTTAATGAAGATTTGCAAAACACGTATTCAGTGGTGGTTGGAGTCATCACATATTTCATAAGGACATATTTTAACTATTCCCTCTCCCCCAAGCCACAGTGACCATGGACACTTCCCACTTGGGGGAGAGGCATTACCTGGGAAAGACAGTCCAAGGCATGTAGTCGCAATCAGAAGCCAGTCTTTGCATCAGTGTATTAGAGATGAGAGTGGTCCTCCTAGCATTTCAGGCATTTCAGGACTCTCTGCCCTTAGATGTAGACAAACAAGGCAGTCATCTGTTACATCAGCAAACAGGGAGGAATCAGTTCTTATCCATTTTGTCAAGGGACCATGAGAGTGTGTCAATGGATAATATCTTTCACCGCTTCCTAATTGCAAAGCATATTCTGGGGAAGGGCAGTTTGTTAGCCAGCAGGTTGAGCAGGTCTATCCTTCTCCCTCATGAATGGTCTCAATCCAACAATCCCAGAGCAGAGATTCGGCAGTTGGGGCTGACCTTACTGTGATCTCTTTGCATCTCCAAGTACAGCAATTTCTTTGCTCTGATGCCCCAGTAGAGTGAGTCACAGAGGGATGTTCTGATCAACAGTTGGCCTCCAGGACTCCTTTATGCCTTCTGTCCCATTCCTTTGATTCCAAAGTTCTTACAGAAAGAATTGGAAAAGAAGGTCACAGTAATCCTTACAGGCCCCTACTGGCCTCAGCAAGTATGGTTTCTCTTCTTCTGGCCTCATCTAGTACATCCTTCCTGGGTGCTGGGTTTGGCTCCAGATCTACTCTCCCTCCCATCAGGGTCACCTCACCTAGACATTGAATCCCTCAAGTTGACCATGTGGTTTCTCCAATTACATTAATGGTGAGACAGTCCAGGGATTCATCCTCACTTGTTCATACCTGACTTCATCCCAGAAACCTTCTACATGTAAGATTTTAAAAAAGCAAATGGAAAAGTTTTTCCATCTGGGCAGTTGAGAACAGTCTTGATTCTTTTTTGGCTCCTCTTTTAGCAATCTTGGAATTCCTGGACTTTTTTTTTCCAGAATAGAGCCAGCTTTTCAACTATTTAAGTACAACTAGCTACCATATCTTCCTTTCACATTGGTGAGGAAGACATACCCATTATATCCTTAAGACTATCTAAAGCTTTTCTTAGAGAAATTTTGTTATGCCCCCTACTTAGAGATCCATTTCCTCCCTAGGATATTACCATTTTACTGCAAGCCCTAACTATCCCTCCATTTGAACGTGCTGCCAAAGTTGATTTTATATTTTGATCATGGGAAGCTCTGTTATTAGCTGCTGTTACTTTTGCTAGGAGAATTCATGAGCTCCCTGCCTTGTCTGTAAAACCTCCATACACATTTTTTCAGAAAGGCAAACTGTGTTTGAGAACTACTACTCTTTTTTTCTAAAGGTGTCTTCTGAATCTTGTATCAATCAACCTATAAACCTTTGTGTATTTTTCCCAAAGTTTTCAAAGGAGAATACAGATAGATGTTCACTGCCAGTTTTGATTCCATCTACGACGGACAAAAGATTTCAGTAAAACTGTTTGCTTCCTACTCCCATGTCAAGATGGGAAAGGGGGTATCCAAAGTTAATCTCTCCCATTGGTTCTCTGAATGTATATCTTATGTTTATAAAAAAAGAGATTCATCCCTGCCTACAGCCCCAACAGCCCACTCTACTAGATCTGTAACTTCCTTGACAGCTTTCTTTTTCAGTGTCCCTCTTGATGACATTTATGCAGCTGCTACCTGGTCCAAGGTCCATACCTTCATATCACATTATAAATTGGACATACAATCCTGATGAAGGACCTCTTTTAGTTTGGCTGTACTCCATAATATTCTCATACTCCAGACCAGACTGTTTTATCACCACCTATTCTTTATCACATGCTGTCCCAGGTAGTGATAGAACAAGTTCTTTCTTCTCAGGTGGGAAAGGATGTTTTTAGTGCCAAAGAAAAGAAATGCTTGGAGACCATTTCTTTTCTAAACTTGTTTGTGATACCACCCAAATTACAAATGCTGTCCCTTCACAATCTCTTCTGCCTCATTCATGTTTCTGGGTATGCTTATCATCACATTCCTGTCCATCCAGACTTGAAACTTTTCTTAAGGTTTTGTGTTCTGCATCACAATATCAATTCTCTCCCTTGCTGTTTACATTATCCACTGCACCAAGAATGTTCACAAAATGTCTAGCTCCAGTTATAATTCATTGCAGGCTACAGGGTATCCACATTTTTATACTTAAACAAGTTGGGATTCCAAAAAAAAAAAAACATTCAAAAGTCTATCTTGACTCCTTCTCACAGGACTGTGTTTCTGGGATGTCAACTAGACACCACAGTTCAAAGATTTTTCTTCCACAGGAAAGAAAAGTGATCTATATCCAGCTCTAGGTCTATGTCTAGGGTTTTACACTCAGGCTTTGGTCACTTTGAGGGAATACTTAGGATTCTAGGTCTTGTACATAGCTCTTAACTGTCCAGATTTCCACAGAACATCCAGATTTTTACCTCAAATTTTGGGTCTGTTCCTCATAAAATTTGTAGTTTTCTGGCAAATCACTTAACTGAAGTCACTAAATAGTGACATACATTTGGATTTAAGACTTAAATGTTTTCAGAAAATGCATTCTAACACAAAACCTGTTATTCTAACAGCTTTCTAAGTTTGTAAGAGGAATATTTAAAATCTGTCCTGTTTTGGGCCTTTGTCCTCCCATTATTCTGTGCTTTGACCATATTTTTTCCACTAAGAGGTTGAGAGGTATGGTCTCATGACTTGTATGATTTTCGTGATACTCCCTGCTATACTCCATGTGAGAAGGATACAGCTGTATTTGAAGTCATTTTTGCCCCAGCACAACACCCCTTGTCTTTTTAGATCCCAGTGCTGGGGACTGTCAGAAGAGAAATCATTTTGTGGCGACAACAGATATCTCAAAATCCAGGTTTCCTCCCACCCAGTTCCAAAGTATTTAGTCACCACAGACACCTCAGACTTTGCTTGGGGAGCAATTTCAAGAGGGATAAAAGTGCAAAGTGTATGGAACAACAAGGACAGACACAAGCATATAAATATAAACATTATGCTTGCCCAGATCAAGGCAGCAACACTCATTCCCATGACTTCTTCAAGCTATTTTAGACAATACCACAGTCATGTGGAATATCTAGAAGCAAGAGGAAACCAAGTTGTATCTCCTCTGCAGACTAGCCATTAGCTTGGGATATAGCTTCACAGTACAATCTCACTCTACAGGCATCCTACATTCTGTGAGAGTAAAACTCTGTGGCAGACAAGCTGAGCAGGACAAGTATAGATCCTCGCAAATGGAAACTAGATCAGAGAGTCTTCCAAGATTTGATCCACCTGTGAGGAGTTTCTCAAGTAGACCTATTTGTCTCCTCTCTGAACAATCAGCTATCAAGACTCTGCTCCAGGACTTCATGCAAGAAGGCCTGGAAAACAGATGACTTTTCTTTTCGTTGGGCAGGTATGTTCCTGTATGCTTTTCTATCCCTTCCACTAATATCCAGGGTACTTCTAAAGATTCAGAAGGAATCCCCAAGATCATTATGGTGACTTCCTTCTGGCCCATGTAACAGTAGTTCTAACTTCCTTTGGAAATAGCTAGGGGCAATTACCACAAGCTTCCTCACAGACTAGATCTAGTCACACAACAACAGGGGTCCTTGATACACCCTGACAACTTGAATTGACTGCTTTGATGATAGGGTCTTAATTTCTTTTGGGTACCTATTTACTGAGGATGTGCAACATGTACTAATGGCGGCAAGAAAGTCTGCTACTAGAAAATTATATATTAGTTGGTGCAAACACCATAACCATCACCCATTTAGGGTTTGTTTCCTTTGGTTTTACAATATTGCCTTGAGTTACTATCCCGTGGCTTTCCTTATTCTTATTCCTTTATAAAGGTTTATCAGCCATTTCAGTATGTCTGTCCATGGACCCTCCTCTTTCACTGCATTCTCATGTCAGAATGTTTTTGAAAGGAATTTTGCATAAGAGGCCTCCAAGAAAATGTTGGATTCTAGACATAATCCAGAAACTGCAAGTTGGTCCTCTGTACGTACTTTTACAAAGCACTATAACCTTGATTCCTTCTCTTGGTCTAGGTCAAGCTTTGCAAAGACCATTCTGCAGGGGGTCCTGTACTCATCTCCTTCACCTCTTAAATGTAGCAACCTAGGGCACTCTACCTATCTAGCTAAGGCTACTGCAGTGGTGGTCAGTTTGATGAACTTAGTACAGCGGTGTAAGTAAACTTATTATAACAGTAGATTTTCGTATAATCACTTCTACAGAAGTCACTCCCTTCTTCCATCCTCCTTGTTTTTTGGTGTGTTGTTTATGCCAGGATATGGACATTTATATTTTGTTCTTCCTAACACTGTCCTTTCACAGCACAGCCTCCCTCTATCTATTGGCAGGAAAGTCCTGAAGGACTCTGTGTCCAAACTTATCTTTTAGTCAACTCATCTAGAGCTGTCAGACAATTTGGGTGCATGGAAGGTGCCTTGAAGCTTTGGAAGATGTCTGGCTGTTATATTCTTGGCAGGATATAACCCATATAGCTAAGGCTACTGCAACAGTGATCATTCGAACATCTGTTGTTATGGTACGTTTACTTGCACAACTGTATTTTCATGTTAACAGCATGTACTAACATACTGATCTAGATCTATGGTGTGATTTATCTTCTGTCTCTTTGTGCTCCTGAGACCACAGCTGCAATAGCTTTATTTGTATTCTGGGGATACATGTATAATGATTAAGCCTATTTGTCTATGGATGCCAGTCCCATCCAATAAACTTGGCAAGGGAAAATAATCTCTACTTTTATATGCAAATGTTTAATTCACTCAGCAGTGTTTCCTGTAGTGAGGTAGCCATTCTTGGCAGGTAATACTGAGTAGTTCAGGTTTATTGGAAATAAATAGATTTTGACTTTTCATTCATCCATGAAGTTTGCAATAAACAATCTTGTTTATCTGGTCCTAGTTATATGGTTTTATCTTAACTCTTTTATGTCACAACTGTAGTACATGCTATATAGCATTAGCGTCAATACACAAGGGTGTGCACATTTTTATATGTATACTAGCTACAGTATGACTTTCCAGTGTAGGTCAAGCAGTTAATTCACTGAACACCAATATGGGTTGATGTTTCTTTATCTAATACTGTTTTGTGCATAGTAAACCAAGAATGAACATAGAATATTGACAGTGTGAATAATGTGTACAGGAGAATTTATACAACAGCAAACCACAAAACTTAATGGTTCTTTGGTGAATAAAACTTAATTTTGGCAAGAATGGAAGCCAGTGATGTGGGTAATACAAGACAATTCAGAAACTCACCTGGCAAAAATGAATTATATAAAGTGAATTTAACACACACATTATTTTTAAGACAGTACAAATGTGTATAAAAATTGAGGAAGCCCAGTGTAAACGGTTTGCTGGGGTTACTGTATATAATGTGCTTCTGCATACAAAAAAAAAAATACTAGAGAAGCAATTTTTAACAATAAAATATTCTGGACAGGATTCACAGAGATACACTGCAAATCTGTGAAAAACTTGCACAGCTAAGTGGCACTGCATGCCAACACAGGGAAAACATAAAATATCCAAGTCAGCATACACAGTGCTTAAGTGCAACCAACTGCACTTCAGCATTGTTAAATATGCAGTACTGCAGCTGTTCATTTGGAGGTAATTCTACAGTGAAAGCCACAGTCCTAAAGCACAGTAGCCTAGCCACAGAAAAGTTGTACACCATTTTATGTGATCTTGCTAGAACAGAAAATGCAAACTCAAAACTGAGAGTCCTGAATTATAAAATATAGCATGAATTACTGAGGCAGTGCATGATAGTGTTCTTTGTCAGGGTGGTGTAGAGTGCTGCAGAAAGCTTTTAGCCATACAGTAACTGCAGCTGCCATGCTACACTGTCCACATGTGGACACCTAATATATGCATAAAAGGGACAAAAAGGAGTACACAGGAAAGTAGGGAAAAGGGGAAGAGCTATCAGAGGGTCCAGGAAAGGACAACATTTAGTAATTTGCAGGACTGAAAGAAGGAAAACATTTTTTGACAAGAAACATCTTTATTAAATTATCACTTATGGCACAGGCAATAATACATTTATGTAAATAAACCTCATTCTACCTCCAAAACATTATTCTGCGTGTTTTGTTCCCACAATTCCCATTTTTTTATGTAATTTGCTCCTACCCTTTTCTAAAGATCCCATTTCCACTTGTTTTATCTCTGTTACTATATTCACTACTTCTAGTACAATTAGTTTAGACTATGATTTTCATTTTTAGTAATTGTTTTTTTTTTTTTTTTGGCAGCCACCATAATTCCACTCATAAATGCCTTACTATGTCTAGACAATTCTGATTCTGTATCTTATCTCAAAAAATAATTTCTTTGGTTGTACCAGTTTGCTCAGCCAGTATTTCTGATAGAGTAGTCTACAGGGAATTTTTAATATTTGCCAACTTATTACACTCCCCCCCCCAAAAAAATAACATGTCCCTAATTATCTTTTTCTTGCCCATCACACCTCCAACATTTGCTATTTACCTGAGGAAAAATTCTTTGTAGTCTATTTGGGGTATAAAGACACCTATGTAAACACTTTCAAGCAAAGATCCGAAATCTTCAAGGCTTTGTTGCATATTTGGGAGCCATACATATATTCCCCATTGATTCTTTGTGAATTCCATTGTTTCTTTATGAATTGCTTAAACAGTCTCTCGTCCCAATCCTTTCTAACCTCCAATAATTGATTCTTATAGTTATCATGCAGTATTTTATATTCTCTACTAATTATTCTTTTTTAACAGCAGCTTCTATTCTAGATTTTATCCTAGACTCTACCTGTGCTGGCCTTTCACTTAAGATCCCCCCTATTCCTTTCTCTGTGCCTATACTCTGATATCAATCCTTGATATGGAAAGCAATCTCTAGCATACAGTCTAAATAAATTATTGGCCTCTTCCCATTCTATTACCTTCCCCTCTCTAATTATTTGCCCCAATACACTGGTTCCTTTGCCAGTTTTCTCCAGCCTCCTCTTGCCTATTGTATGAATCCCTAATTGCAGTTATCCCTATCTGAAGAATCTCCTTTCTCCATTCCCATGTTGGCTTAATTCTTAGAACACTTTCTGCTACTTTATGAATATAATATTCTGTATGGTTATTGTTATTCTCCTTAAGGATCAGCATCCAAAATCCCAGTTGCTCCTTGTTTCTTGAGCTTTCCCACTCTTTCATCATCATCCCTTTCCACTTTGAATTATAGCTTTCTGTTTGTGCTATGTATAGGAGCCTTAACTGTGTAGCTCTCAAATGCCTCTTCAAATCAGGTAATCCCAAACTACCTTGTTCTGTTGGAAGGATCAGCTTATCCCACTTGACTTTTGCTGTCCCCCCAGATAAACTCCCTCAACTCTTTATTAATTGCTAACAAAAACTTCTCTTCAGGTTGATAGAGATATGCCTGACCTGTGTATAAAACTAAAGGGACTAAAAATGTTTTGATTGCTTGTATCGTACTATCCATATCCATAAAATAGAGCTTCTAATTTCTCAGTGTTTGTATTATTTTTTTACTCTATTCCCACATATCCTTAGCTGCCATAACAGAATCCTTTTTAATCCATATTCCTAAGTACTTCATTTTATCATGTCCCCATAAATATAGGTATTGTTGAACCATTTTGTATGTGGGTAACTAGTTTACAGCTATTGCCTTTGTTTTGTCTTCATTAATTTTGTATCCCAAAAAGACTTGAAGAACTTGAAGAAGGGAAACATTTTTATCAGGATATGGCTTCATTTTTTTCTGTATGTAGAGTAGGAAAGCAGGATAGGAAAAATGGTTAGGAAAGTATGCTGGGAAAGACATACACACCCAGAACAGCACAGATGAATAAGGTTGGAAGTACAGAAAATAGGGATGGATGAAGACAAACAGATTGCAGACAAATGGTGATAGAGAAGTTGGATTACTCATGGTGTAAGGGACTTGACACAAAAGGAAGAGAATGCACATTTGCTGGGGATAGGGTGTGGTGCAAACAGCAGCTTCCCATCTGCATCCTCAGTCCAAAGGGACATCACAGGAATCCATCACTATGAGATGGGACAAAATGGCTAGTAGTTTAGATCATATTCTTTCCTGGCAGCCACATGGTAGAGTATGGCCAAGCAAATGGCTCTGCAATCCACTCCAGGAAGCTCTCTGTCCAGGCCATATAACTGCCCACTGTTCTCCCCACTGCAGCCTTCACCATCTGCTGTATCTATAGGGAGCCACTCAAGCAGTGCCTAGGGGCTACCTGCTAGCGTGGGCTCAGGATCCCTCTCTGGTAAGGCAATTTCAGCCTTGTAGCCTTCCATCCTCCTCATCCACAGCCTCATTAGGGGTGGCATGTGGTAGAGGTGCCTGTTGAGCAAATCTATTGTCTGGACCTGGATGGAGAACAGAATAAGAAGTTTGACAAAGTGAACCTATCCTGATAATTGACTGATCATTCTAAAAACAGATGTCAGCACTTACAAACTGTACTAACTATAGCTGGCTACAAGTCTTCCTGCCTCATATAGTAAGTGACAAATTACTGTTGCATTTTGCTCATGCTAAAAGAAAAAGGGAAATCAGAGAACTGTGACAATTCTGATGAAATATTAGGTAATGTCTGTGGCTGCAGCTGTCAATTTGCGGCAATTGTTCCTATCCGGAGGGTTACATTTGTTGAAAATGTACATAGTTTTGCATCTTTGTTCTAAGTAGGGATGGAGGTATTCTGAAAATCTGTTTAGTTTTTTATTTTTGGGATGGTTTTCATTAAAGCAAAAAGTATTGAGAAATGTGACACAGGTTCAAATGAATATAAGAATAAACAACTGTATAAAAGATCAGTCTGTGAAGCAGTGTGTACATGTAAGGCAAAAGCTGGAATAAAAAACTCTAATTTGTAAGAATTGGGAACAATTGCTTTTTATCGTAATAGCTACACTGTACATATTATCTTGGAATGTAAATGGCCTCACAAGTATAGTGTACTGAATTATATTAAGAAATGCAAAGTGTAAATAGTAATGTGGTAGAAGACACATTTGGGAAGAAATAAGCATATACATTTGACAAAGAGAGGATTTTAGGGTGGATATCCAGAATAATATGAGGGATAAAGGAAAAGGAGCTTGATAATAATGACTGCTATATAGGTTCCAATAGTGACAGAAGAGAAAAATAAAAAGATAATAATGTTAGATTTGTGGTAGTAAGGAGATATGGGCAAGGGAGGAGGATTAAGCTAGCATGGCTTTATCTTTTACCAAAAACTCATATTAAGGAGCTAAGAAAATTTTGGGAGAAATAATCAGCTTTCAGCAGGAAATATTACTTACATTTGTGTGATGGAACTTGATTTTCAATAGTAAGGATGTATCGGGGTGCGGGGACCTAGAACGGAAACTATAACAAAAGAGGGTAGATTTATGAAGACATTTATGAAAATATTTGGTATGGATATTATTCCCCAAGGTACAACTGGGCTAGACTGTGTAGAAATTATATTTCACAGGAATATGTGCATTTAATTGAAAGCTTTGACAAACATCCAATAACCAATATTTCAGATCACACACATCTAAGAGAAAAATGTAAGGAAATAAAATAAAAATGAGACACTGGCACTTTTCCACCTACACCTTAAAAAAGAGAGGAATGTAAGGAATGGTTACTGAAAATTATTTTAGAAGATAGAAATTTCTTCAGGTGGAATAACTACTGAGAGGGATAAACTGAAAACAGAGTTGAAATAGGGTAAAAATAAAAGAAAAGGAGAGGGTGAAGATATAAAAGGAATAGAGGAAATGTCAAAGTATTACAGAATAAGGGGAATCTCACAGAACAAGAAGAGGAGCAGCTGCAGGGTGCTAAAGAGAAAATAAGGGCGTATTCGGATAATATGCATGAGTTTAGAAATATTGCTGTTAAGCAACTATTTTTTATCACAATGCCAGAGTACAAAAACTTTTAGCACAGCTAATTAGGGAATAGAAAGTAGAAAGGGTTATCACTAAACTTAGGGAGCCTATGGCAAGAAAAATAACTGAATATCCTATACAGTTATTTGATATATTTTGGAAATAATATGAAAATGTGTGTAAAGAAGAGAAATATGCAAACCAAGAAAAAGCACAAATGGAAATATTTATGGAAGACTTAATTATGCCAAGATTAGAGAAAGATGAGGCTCTACGACCAATAGTTACAATAGGAGGAGATGAGATAAAAAAAACTGCAAGAAAGTCTCCAGGAACAGATTACATTCCTGTGTAAGACTGCAAGTTAGGAGGGAAGAAAATCATAAATATCTGGAAGATTTTGTTTCTATTTCTTAAACAGAGGGAACACCAGCATATTGGAAGAAAGCTGTTGTGGTTGTATTACCCAAAGAGGGTAAGGACCCATCAGACCCTGTCTTCTATAGACCCATTTCAATTTTAACCCATGATTAAAAAGTGTTTGTCTATACTAGCTAGCATGATGGCAAAGGTTTTGCCAAATATGATAGATATGGATCAGTGTGGTTTTGTGAAGGAGAGGCAAACATTTAACAACAATGACAGAATAATGATGATCCAGAGGGAAGCATAATGTATGAAAATACCACTGTTGTCAGTGATTTGTGATGCAGACAAAGCATTCTACAGAGTAAACTGGGATTTTTTGAGTAGAGCAATGGAAGCATTTGCAATACCTGATACAATAATAAGGTTTATTAACAGGATGTATGAATAATCGGAGGCAAGAATTAAAGTGGAACGGTTCCTCTCTGACATATTGTGTTTGAGCAGAAGAACTAGGCATGGGTGTCATCTTTCCCTTTATTATTTGCTTTATATTTAAAGCCAATGGCAAAGACAATAAGGGACTCAGAAATTCAAGGATATAATTTGTATAATAATCAAGGAAGGTTGGCTTTATTTGCAGATGATATGTAATTCCATAAAAGCACATTTCAGTGTTCTGGAACATTTTGAGTCAGTTTCACGTTTTTTCGGGATATACATTTAATGAAGATAAAAAAATCCTTTGAATGCTCTGGCTAAACACATTAGTACTCATCCTGACAATAGGTTTGAATTTACTGTTATTGATAAGGTTTATGAAAATGTAAGGGGTGGGCCTTTTTCATTAAGATTGGATGAAAAGGAATTAATGTGGCAACTAAAATTAAATGCCCTGGCTTTCCCTGGTTTGAATGATTCCGTTTCTATTGGAAGCATTTTAAAAATGAAAGCATTAATGAGATAATGCTATTTTATTTATGGTTGTATTTACATATGTATTTATGCATTTTTATATGAGTTTATATTTAGATTGTACATATTTATAATGGTTTGAAATTGGTTCTGTTTAGGGTTTATAGTTAGTATTATACATTTCCTTTTGGCGCATTGCCCTTTTAAAAGTTTTGTCTGTTTTATTTGCTATGGTGATGTCAATTAAGTTCTTCTATTTAAGAGTTTTATTATTGTAAGAGAATTGTCTGATGAAGTTTGCCTATTTTGAGTAAACCAAAGCGCTTACGATAATACTTCTGTGGTTTGGAGTATCCTTCTTTAGTGGTTGTTCTCATTAAGTACAAAAGTATCATTTTTTGAAGTTAACCCCTTTTAGCTATTTAAATATTTTTCCATCCCATTGTTTTCCATAGATCCTGAATAAAGGGTTCTACCAAATGAACCAGTGTTGCTCTTGGCTCTTTCCTGCCCTTACAACAAATTGTCTTTGGATGCTCTTCCCAATCTCCTCTCATCTACTTGTACTAGTGAGCACTAGAAGGATAAAGTGGAAGCTCTTGCTGTTAGACTACTAAAACCTGAGTTACTCCATTCCTGCCTGTTTATTGCACAGAGCAGTACCTAGATGGAATATCAGCCTGCTTGTTTCCCCTTCTGTTGCCAGCATCCGGCTGTGTAGTAACTGTTTTATGCTCAAAGGTAATGAACTCTTACTCAAGACAAGAAATTCTGTTTATGAAAGATGCAATTATTTAATAAATATGGGAGCCTCACTCTCACAAAAAAAAAATGGGCTATGAGCAGCACACACAACCACCACACTCTACACCAACATACACTAAAATGTAATATTCTGAGGCTATAACAAATCATTGCCAAAGCCTCCCAATCTGATAAGGACCAGGTCACAGTTAAAATCCAGCACCACATTACCTTCATATACACTTTTAACACAGAGTCACCAACAATTAAATTATGTCAAATCAAGTACACTGGACCCCTCTGCAGACAGAAATGTTTTAATGATTGATAACTTTAGTCACGCAGAATGACTCTCCTCTCACTTGGTCAAACAAATGTAACCATGAAGTATCTTTCAAGTACCACTACCTGTGATTTCTCAAGGGCCTTTAAGGCCCTTTCACCCAACAAACATGGTTATGACACGGTGGTAGCACATATGGAGGTAAACAACTTGAGATGCAAAACCTTGAGGGATATTCAAAGATTTGTGTTACAATTCTCCATGCATCTCACAAATGCAGACAGGATTCTGGTTCTGAGTAGAATCCTTTCTTCTCCAAGAATGATGCCTAGGTACAAAGAAAGATAATTGGCTTCAGTAGTTGGCTAAATATTTGGTGTCATTCTGTGTGGATCCAATATGTGTCAGCATGGGACAAGATACCCAAAAATCCTACTTCTATTGCAAAGATTCGCCTGCACCTCTCATTCCAAGGCTTCTTTATGCTGGCTAAAGCCTTTGCTATTACCAAATTACATTTTTAGGCAGAGTCCATGTAGTGGACATTCCACTGTAACTAACATATCATAAATCCAAAACAGGATCACATTAATGTGGTTTTGCTCAATGCCAGAAATCTCAGAAACTACCCGACCTTGAGGCTGTTCTGCATTTGGAACATATCCATATCTGTGTAATTACTGAAACTTAGTTTACACAATGCATTCTCTGCATACCTGGGTTTTGCACCTACCATGCCTTCAGACCTGATGGCAGCTAGGGTGGCATCGCCATATTTTATAGGGACCATATCACCTCTAGACAGATTTGTAATGACCAACAAACAGAACTCATTGAACTGCAAATCACACTAAAGAGGACAAAATATCACTTTATAGCCTGTTACAGGGCACTGTGTGTGTACCCTAAAAATCATGTAAGGTTCCTAAATGTACTTGATGTACACCCTTTAAACAAGAACAATATTATTTTGGGAGAATTTAACTACCTGTCATTAAATTGGAGTACCTGTACCTCCAATATAGGATATGGTCAAAACTTTTTTCATTTAATAAACAAAATCTCCGTGGATGTATACTTGATCTGGTCCTTATAAATATGGCTTCTTTGTGTGCTGTTCCCCTGATAGCTTTTTCCACAGTTAAGTCAGATCATAAACTAGTTAATTTCAATTTACAAATCTCTAAACCTACTGAAACCAACATATCAGAATTCAATGATTTCAAATGTTCTAATCTAATCAAATTCCAAGATGAAGTTTCAAAATTCACTTAGAGTAGCAGCAGTAGCACCCTAGCTGTTACCACAGCAGGTAGCTTCACAAAGGAATTCTATACACACTTACATTAATATATAGAACTGGCAGTCCCAACTGGATCTAAATAAAATGGGAAATTTAAAAACAAACCACTTTGGTGGATGACCAACCTAAATAAACTCTGCTATAAAATAAAACAATTCCTTAAAGTATGCAGCAGTTAAGAAGGCTCTTTTATTAAAGATAACATAACGAAAATTGCTAAAACTTGAAAAATACTCTCAGGCCTACTAAATCAGCCCATGAACTTAGGTTAGTATCTGAAGCTAAAGGCAATTACAAATCCATTGGCTTTATTGGCCTGAAATTGTCCATTAAAATGACAAAACAAGTCATGGGCATTCAGAATTGCCAATTAGCTGAAACACCTGGTGTTCATAAGGGTCATTTGGCTATATCTCATGTGCCTCTGATTCAAGAGATTTGAGAGGTCACTCATTGGAAGTTCCAGCTTGGCTGAAGTTTTCATTTAGTTTTTACTGATTGGTTTTTCTGTGTGTCCTTCTCACTCATTGTTTTAGTTTATTTGGGATATTTTGCAGTCACCCTAATGATAATAGACATCAGCTGGGTATAACAGCCCTGTGTTTCTTATGCTCAGTCAAACACTCTGTTTGTGCTGTGCTGATGAGGTCATAACAAGGCCGAAATATGCATATCCACAGCTAGTGGAGTTTGGCTTTATTGGCCTGAAATTGTCCATTAAAACGACAAAACAAGTCATGGGCATTTAGAATCGCCAATTAGCTGAAACACCTGGTGTTCATAAGGGTCATTTGCATATATCCCATGTGGCTCTTATTCAAGAGGTTTGACAGGTCACACATTGGAAGTTCCAGCTTGGCTGGAGTTTTCATTTAGTTTTTACTGATTGATTATCTATAGCTATGTTAGGAAGCTAAGAAGTGACACCTAAGATTTCTTTAAACTTATTCATAATGTCACCATATAGTCTGCTCCAGTAGACATTACCAGTATGCTAGCAAATACATTTAGTGGGGATTTGACCACAAAAACAACTATCCAAAGCCCACTTATCTCCAAATCTCTCTTAGGTCCCCCATCATTACTAAAGAACATGTACTGAAGGTTCTCTCCAACAGTAAAAATACTTCCTCCATTGCATCTGACAATATACCTGGCTGTTTAAGCAAGCAATAATGCCCTCCAGGGTGTGCGTTAATGTGTAATTAACAACCCTGGAAGGGTATTAATTACACATTAACATATCCCCTGTAGAGCATTATTGGGGATAGAAAACGGGTTTTCTGTAAAATTGTTGTGTTTCATTTACCTTTTTATAAAGTACTACATTTATATATATATATATATATATATATATATATATATATATATATTTCATTTAAAATAGTTCCTCTGCCTAATGTTTCAAACTTGCTGTAGTATATGTTAATGGTGTTGGAGGAAGCATTTTACATCCATAATATAAGACTTTAAAAATGTCCAGGTATTTATTTTTTGGTTCCTTTCTCCTAAAACATTTGGTTTGTTGCCATTTATTAGAGAGAGATGTCTCTAAATGATATAAATTTGAGTTTCAGACTTTCTTTTCATTTAGAAAATTCATTCTAACATAAATCCTATTATTTAAACAACTTTTATAAGAGCAATAATTAAAATCTGTTCCTATTTTTCACATTTTGTTCTCCCATTATTTTATTTATCGATATTTCTTTAGCTGAAAGGTTGAGGGGTATGTAGTCCTCTTTACTACTATTGTCAGTGTTCGATCTGTCTCATGCAGGCACAGGTACACACACCTCTGCTTCAGAAAATGCAAGCAGACACAAATCCTAATGTTAAAGTAATGATGTGATTTTGTAACAGAATCATGTAAAAATATATTGTTATTTTGAGCCTTTGACCCCATTTATTTTATGCTTATCCAGATGTCTTGAGGTAAGAGGTTGACGGGCATGCAGACCTCTTAACTGCTGCTGCTGCCAGAGATCACTGTCACTGTTCCCTCTCTCTCTCACTCTCACACACACACACACACACACACACACACACACACACACACGCACACACGCACATTTTAAGTTTCTTTTCTTTTTTACTTTACACTCGCTAAACAGCAAAAGTGCTGCTCAGCGAGTGTACAGTAATAGCTCCATCGATTTCACTGTTCAGTCTCTCTCATCTTCTGCTTTCATGCAGACATTCAGTCACACATGCAAACAGAAATGTAAACACACTCATAAACTCTCATACACATACATATATGCATACATTTTCAGTTTATTTTATTATTTTTTACACTCACTAAACAGCAAAAGTGCTGCTTAGTGAGTGTAATGGCTCGATCAATCTTGATTTTGCTCGCATGCACACATACACTTACAAACAGACATAAACAAACTTTTAATTTATTATTTTTTTTTTACATTTTTTCACTCGCTAAACAGCAGAAGCGGTGATTAGCAAGCGTGAAATAATGGTGGCCTTTATTTTTTTTCTGTCTGAGCTCCACGACAGCTTAATATGCTGCCATGAAGTGGCAGAAATGTTTCAGCAAGCATTACTTCTATATTAATATCCTACTGTAGAACGTTAGTTCTCCAATAAGGATGCAATCTACGGATCACCCATTCTGCATTAAACAGTACTAAACAAGCCCTGGCAGTGCTACTTCTCAAACTATTTAACCCAGGTTTAGCCACTGGAGTAATTCCTGAGGTTTTGCGCACAGCAGTCATGATGCCACTCCTCAAGTGTGGCCCTACCACTGTCCCAGGGAATTATAGACACATGAGCCTGACACGTTTTATTTGTAAAGCCATGTTGTAGTAACTGCCCCTACCTCCAGCCCTCATATATATATATATATATATATATATATATATATATATATATATACTTTTTATTTGCTGTTGCCAGGGTGTGGATTTTAATACTTCAGGGCTTTTGCCTCTCACTTGGGCAAAAAATGCTCTGAAGATTTTTGCACTCCAGCTGTCCTTTTTTAGGAGCTTAGTTTGAGTTACTGACCGTTGGAATACATGGAAGTTGCCCCAGACTTTGTTAAGCTGGACAGTTGCATTAAGACCCATATATCTTAGGCTACTGCAACACCGATGTATTAGAGCATTAACTGCTATGGTAAGTTTACTTACACAACTATACTTTTTTTTCATTTGTATATATTTTGGTAGATGTCATGACTACTTTGTTGTATTAGATAGACAGATTCATAAATGGTAGTCTGGTCTCCCTGAAACAGCTTGGCAAAGCTTGACTTTATTCTATTTCTAATTTAATTCAAGGGATGAATTTAAGTGTGAGAACTATGTACACAACACAAGTGACATTCTTTACATTAATCTTCAAGAAATTTGACATTTCTGGTCATGTCTGCTACAAACAATGCAGTAAAGTTAAGTCTTTTAGACAGAAGAATGGAAAAAATTGACTTAGCCTGAAAACTTGGTTTCTGAATTACATTAAGACCTAACAGTGGCATAATACCTTATTTAAAAAGACATTTGTTACAGTTCAGTAAGGAATCGTGTTAGAATTACTATGCACAGTAGACATTATGTCAAAAATGTCATCCAGTAAACCATAATAGGCTGCCTCACATACCCTTGTGTTTACTTTAGCAATGATGTATGATTCTTAATACATTTCTTTGGGCTCTTTGACAGGGTAATGCATGAACAACAAAATATGTAAGTCCACCCATTCCATTCCATTACCTCACCCCCCCCCCCCCCAATAAACACAGTGAAATCCCAGTTTGTGTTAGCCTGTACTCTTATACTTTTTATTATGTGGTTTGGATTCTGAATATATGCATGAATCCAGAGCTACAAAAAAGACTTCATAAGTCTGCAGGTGAATCATTCCAGGGATCTCAGGAGACCAGTATTCCTGTTGCTTGAAAAACAGAAAGTTTGGCACCAAATCTGATGATTGTGGTTTGGAAGTGGTTGCCAGATACCAGTCTAGCCTGTCTGAACTTCTAACAGCTGTCAGTAAAGCACACATCTGATCAGACCATTAAACTAGGTTCTTCTTGGGCATTAACTCCCCTCAAACACCCCCCCCCAGAAAAAAAGAAAGAAAAAAAAACTAGGAATGTGGAAATATATAATTCATTCTATAAACTATAACATATGTGGGCATTAATGAAAAGATATCCCTTAATGTTTACACTGACAGACTTCTTAAATATGTAATAAACAGACACAGCCTCCATTACAGTAGCCCATTTAATAATAAACTGACATTATATTTCAAATATGATGTGTAACTATTACCTGAAAAATGTTTTGCGCGATCAAAGGACTCAGATTATTTCCAGTTAGAAGAAAAGGCCTTATCATCATGGCATATATGTGAAAGGTAACTATTATATTCTATAAACACAAGAGATTTTTAATGGATGCACTGAAACCATGGTACCTATCAAAAGGTGAATGCATAGGGATCAGTGACATAGATTAATGGTTCTCAAAAAATAAAATTCCATTTTCATGATATGAAATCCAGGAATTATGCCTGTGATTTTTAAATGTAATTTGCAGTCCTTGCTGTGATTTTATTATAATTTTTATTGCATCTTTATATATGAAACAAATTCTATGTACAGAGTAGTTATTGAAGTATGCTGACAGTATTTTAAGTATTAAAGATGAGAAGGCATACACTTTGTAATAAATGCATGCTTTAGCCTAAAATGTTAATTCTATGGACATCAAAGGTTTTTACAATATTTAGTCCAAATTTAGGATTTACCAGTATTTTACATGTAAAAATGGAAAATCAATCCCCACAACTAAAACATTCCTAATGGAAACATCCAGATAACAGGAAATAAATCATAAGGTAAATATACTTCTTACCATGCAAGGTGCTTACACCAGTTCACAATCAGAAAACCTTTCATATGGGATCTGATTTTTTTATGGGATAAGGTTATACTAAATATTTCTTTAAGAAACAAGACAAATAGATACTTAGAGAAAATGTATGACATAGTCAAAGTAGATGGTCAGGAAATTACCTTTTATTTCTAACTTTGCTGGATTACATATTCTAACAGGTTGGGTACTGAGTGTCCTAATAAGTCAGGACAAGGACATTTTAGCTCTCTTCTAGTAACTCAGATGTAACTATTTTTAAACTGCATACTTGGCAATGAATTGCTGGATGTTATTGAGAGTTGATAAAAAAAAACACAGCTGTATGATTAAAAAAGAAAATACACAAGATGCCACATTGGACATATGTTGCTTTTCTGCTACCTGCAGTCTCAGTCTTAGTGAAAGCTGCACTGTAGACCTGGTGTTTGGTACAGAAGGTTAAGGCTATGAGTTGTACATCCTGTGGTATAGGGCTTGATTCCCTTAGCCTTAATTTGCCTACTGTGAAATCTTGAGTAAGTCCCTTAACCAGACAGTATTTAAAGTCACTGGGAATGTGGGATAGTCTCCTAGACTACAAGCCTAAATTTGTTTCTTAGGCAAGAACATTTTTAAACAGAGAATAGATTTTTTTTTGCCTAAGAAACAAATATAGTATCTGCATGTTGCTACATGTCTTTGCCTTCAATTCTGTTTGTGGCTAGTAAGTGTTACTTTGTCTCCAAAGAACTATGAATACTGTGTATTCATACCTATGGTTTCTATGCAAGTGTGGAATTATCATAGGCACTGTATTCTGTCATTTCTGGTTATATTCTTGTTTATTCTCCCTGCCTAGTGACCAATGTTTTTTTTCTGGTAAAAGGCAGAAATAATGAAAGATCGTTAAAAGAAAAAAGAATACTGTTTATAAATAGTGTTCCACTTAACTTTACAAAAGGTAAAAAAAGACAGATATGTATGAATGTGTGTGTGTTGGGGGGGGGGTGCTAGTATATTCTTCCGTGAGCCTACTTTTGTTTGCTGTTTTGATGTGAAGCTGTTAGTATGATTCTTTTTCTGTTTCTTTAGTGATAACTCTTTTCCATACTCGTACAGGTCTGTATATTCAAAAGGGAGTACTTTAAAATCAGTTTGACATTAACAGAGATATTCTGTTTCTTATATGTGGAAAACTACTTACTAGATATAGTAGAATACTGGGAAATGCCTGAGAGCTCTCTTAACACATGCTGTCATGCAACAATAATAACAGCTGATGATATCTAGCCATGTTTCCTATATCTATATACTCAAGGATGAAATTGGTACTCATCGAACAGATAACATGTAAACAAAAAAGAGAAATAAGTCATGCTGATACAGAACATACAATATTTTCCTTATGATAACAGTGCATGAAATGCCCCAGTTATACTACACTTCACTGCATATATATAGCAGTTAGCCCAATTATGGATTAAAATCTAAAAAGGGAAATAAATGATGGAAGGAGAGGAGAAAAGTGGGAAGGTTACATCTACTCACTCATCCTTGGGCAGGAATCAGTCTGACTTGCTGCACTGATGACACACACAAATGTAGGGGTATCATCTACTGTTATGGCATTGCCAATGTCTGTGCTGCACAGTGGTGTTTTGTGTTGGTATGGGTTGGCATTTGTGGTAGCATGCATGCACCCTCTGTGAATAGCAATTGCAAACCTTACAGGCCACAACTGGAGAGGAAGCTAAGTGAGTGAGACCCTGTTTGTTAACATGTGAATGATGACTCCCACTACTGGCTTGCACAACTTTCACCCAAGGGGAATGAATGGACCACAGGGTTCTTGCCCCTTGGGAATAAATGGGTTAGTAGAGCAGCTGGGGGTATGACTCGATGTTCAGTGGAGGATGGAGATAAAACAACACTTGGGAAAGTTGCATGTTTTACTGTGCAGATTATTTGAAAAGATTTCTCTCACTCTCTTTA
Organism: Protopterus annectens; assembly: GCF_019279795.1. Classification (NCBI taxonomy): domain Eukaryota; kingdom Metazoa; phylum Chordata; order Ceratodontiformes; family Protopteridae; genus Protopterus; species Protopterus annectens. The sequence continues at coordinate 1,820,713,622 of NC_056735.1, forward strand.
CAGAATATGAATTTCTTTACCACTTTAGAGAACATAGCTTGCTGTTACAGAAACTATTCATATTCAAGACTCTAAATAAATGTTTCTCTTGAAAGTATAAAGGCAATCACAACAATTGCCAGAGTAAGGCATGATATGGTCCAGAACTGTCCAAGTCTCAAGCTATCAAAGTAATACCTGTTTAGTTCACTTTACAGTTTACTTATTTCTTGTAGTATAGCAACTCAAAGAAAAGCTGCGAGGTTGACTATAGATTTCCATTGTTTCTCTATGGCCTGCATCAGAAAAAGCCAGAAGAAAATTAGATTTGCCCCTATTTTTCCTCCTAATGAGTGGCAGAGAACTGAAGTTAAAAATAACCATTTTGCCTTTATCATACCAGAAGGGAAGGAAGTTCTCAGCAAGCACTGCTTGTCCAGGAAGGTATATAAGAAAATATTAAGATCTTCTCCAGCAGCTAACTTGTGCCATTAAAAATGGATCATCAGTTTTTGTGAACTATACCTTCTAAAGTCCCTTTCCATATTCTAGTGATTCTGTTGACATGTTAATTTGCTTGCAAACCCTTAAAGCAGTCATCTGAGAGGGAACTCACTGAAGGGTGGTCTGTGTTATCCACACATATCCTTTGTGGAAAACATAGCAGCTCTTTGATCACCAGTTACAGATGTATTTGTAACTGTACATAGAGGAAGTCCCTGGACTGAGCCGTCACTCTTTACTACATGCGACTGAGAATAGTTACTGTCAAGTAATACCGCCAAAGGAACTTACAAGTATGTGAAGTTTTTTGAGCTTATCTGGCTTGTTCTGTTTGATTAAAAGCCTTTGCTAGGCCCACAAACACCAACTCAGTCCAGTCACCTTAATCCACTGCTACGCAGCTAGAGCTGGCAAATTATAGTGGGGCTATAATATGGTTGAGACCTTTTTTGAAACCATGTTGATGGCTGCTGAGGAAGCCATAGGCCTCACTGTGTGCTTTTATTTGCATTGCTGCAATCTTTTTTTTAAATATTGTCTAATGGCAGTGAAAAAGAAATGTCTTTATATGATACCATGGAAGATCCAGTTCCATGTTTAGGAAGTGGAATATGTACAGATATCCAAAACACAGGCTAAATCCCAAACAAAGGTGATGCATGCTTGATTTTACCTAGAGAGAAAGCAATAAAAGTGTCACAGACAAGAAGCTTATCAGAATATCCTATCAGATACAGATATTCCATAATCTGGGACCTCCCCGAGCCATTTCCTAACTCATCTCACTTATTTTCCTTTACAACTCTATACTACATTCTGTCTCTGGTCTCTCTACCTACTTCTATCATCCTAATTTTCCTCCTCCAATCCATGTAATAAATAATCAACTATCTTAACTCCTCTACAATACCTTAGGCAGTGTTTACTTCCTATACAATAGATTGATACTTCTGCCTAACTCACAACAGTTTACGCAAAACCTATATTATCTATTGTATGTAAATGCTTTGCGATTATGTACTGTACCTGTTTTTTTTTGTATAATATGCATTCATTTGTACTTTCAATTTCTGTACTTCATACTTGACATGATTTTGTTATGTTTTTGCTTTGTTTTGTATCTGTTGGAGCTTTTCTCCCCAGGCGTCCACTGAAAATGGGCATCTGCCCAGTTGGACTATCCTGGTAAACAAATGTCAAATAAATAAATACTTTAGGGGCTAGGACTTCACTAGACTGAAATTCATTAGTAAAGCCTAAACTGCTCTGAGCTATTTTATGCATGGCATGTTATGGAGATTGGACTTTTAAGCCTAGCTAATAAACCAATAACAAAACATATCTGTTTGCCACCCTTTCTGCTGAATTTTTGCATTCATCATCAGTGTCTAATGAAATGCTCTGAGAATATTTCCCTCTGCTAGCTAAGTTGTTATGTTCCTTTCAGAAATGTTTTGTTTCTGGTTAAAGAAATTTGCTTTTGTTTCAGGAACATTTCTTTGGCTTTGTCACTAAACTGTTTGTAATATTTCCAGTGCTACAGTAATTCTGAAAATCATTTTATCTGTTACTACTCTTTTATTTTTTTCCAAGCTGTTTTGCATTCTGCAATGACTCTTTATAATTTAGTTGACAGACATGGGCCTGGCCTTGCATGAACTCATCAGTTTTTTACAGTACTCTTGGTCATGTTGTAGGAAAATAATAACAGAAAAATAATGTAGAGCTGTTTCAAGCCATCTTTTCAAATCAGACAAGACTAAACCTTGCATGAAGGATTCTTCAACAACTGTGAATGCTTTGATTATTCAGTTGCTCTATTCATTACCACAGTTTTCTGCAAAACTCAGCCTTTTCATAGAAGATGATGGGGGCACTACAGTGTGAGTCAAATACAGTAGCCTCGACTATTGCAGATATGTATTTCTCAGGACATTTGTAATATATCTAATTAAATAATGTATGCTTGGCTTTATGTGAGTTGGGTCTGTTGGATAAGCTCTGTCACCATCGGTTGAATGAACAGTAAGTAAGAGAGCTATGTGGAGATTCATGTCTCCTTCATTGCAAGTTTAAGGTGACATGCCTCATCAGGTATGCATTGTGACACTGCAAGTATAAGCGCATATTGAGCATGACCTCATTTACAATGCCTGTGATTGTAGATGAAAGCTAGAACAATGACTACAATCTGATTCTTAGTTTGTTGGTGATGATGCATTTACAGACCAAAAGTCTGGTATTGTTTATTGATGCACTTATGTGCAGAGAATCAAACCCTGTACCTTGTATCTGTAAGGTAAACATCTTACATGTTATACCAGTCCTCAACCCCATCAGTATCTAGTTAGTGTTTTTAATAACAAGCAGAAACAGCCCTCCTTCCATTCTCTTCCTGGTTTATAATACTAGAATGCATTCTTTAAAATAAAGCACTGTATTTGGAATGCTACCCTTTGGCCTTAGCCAAGACTCCGTAATTCCTAAAATAGAAGGTTTATGGAAGTGAATCCATCTTTCCAGCATGGATTAGTTATTTCTCATTGCTGTCCATTTTAGCAATAATAACATGTTTCCTGCTACCACTACTCCTTCTTGTGCTTTGATACAGTGCAGGCGGGATTGTAGTTATCAGTGGGGCAGAATGAGAGAAACAGACATACAGAAGGGTTGTAATATAATAATGCTCCTCCTTTATAGACTGTACATTATATGTTTTTGTGTTTAATATAGGGAGTTGTTTTACTAGAATTTCTATAAGTAAGACAACTGTTTTAAAGTTGCTCATTCCACTAGTTTAGAGATACCGGCTCAGGTGCTTGATAGCACTGTCAGGGAAGACAGATGAGCTCATTCTGGGGGAGTGGAACCAGCCACAATCACTGCTATTATCGTTTGGAGGAAGGATGATGATGCAGTGGAATAACACTGGGTGTTCATCAAGCAATAAATGTGTAGTAGCCTTCACAGTAAGTGGGGGGAAGCTCATAGTTACAAGTGGAGAGCATTGTAGGCCAGTAGGGTGACTCAGTTCATTCATCCACCTTCTCCCAATGGATGGAGGTTAGGCCATTCAAATCTTCTTATTCTTGGGATGCTGGAGAGAATACATAGAACCTTCATAACTGCCTGGATGATGCCCACCCCCCAGAGGTCTCTCGCCCCCAGTTCCTGATCTTATCAAGGTGAGACTTGATGGTCATCAAGCTCAAGGGCAAAAACAATCTAGGGAAAAAAGTGCTCATAAATAAATATTCAAAGTGACTGATGCCCTAATCCTGAAAGCCTATAATAGTAAATGGACAATCCCCTAGAACAATGCATTTACAAATCACATAAAATGAATTCCTATTACCTTTACAACAGCTAAAATAATGATACTCTTTGGAGCTATTCATTTGACTCCTCTGTCAACCAAATTCCTTAAGGCTGTGTAGCAGAGTGTTTAAATTGTTGGCTTTACATAAAACAAAAAAATCCTTATTTCACTCCTGCAGAATAAAAGACACTGTGGTCGTCCTTGTGACGGTTCTGATAAATTATACAAATGCCAAATTAGGTTACTGCAAGTGTAGACTACAGAATGCTTTAGTCCAAATTACAGAGAGTAAATTCAAAGAACTGGGATGGCAAACCAAGAATACATACAGCTTTCAGTACATTGATGTATCATCCCATTTTATTAAATGGTCATGAGAAATTAAGCCTTTTATACAGTTAGTGTGAAGCACAAACTCTTCAAAAGTTCCAGGATGAGTTATAATCATTTATGAAGTCTGTTTCTATCTGTTTGATTAATAGAAATGTATCAGTCTTCCCCAATAAACTCCATATACCCCCACAGATCATGAATTACCCACTCTACCATAATTAATCACCTCTTCCACTTCAAATGCATATGTCCCAAAGAAGTGTCTAATCTACTTGAAAATATTTCCACCAACACCACACCTGGATTTAACAACATAAACCCCTATCTTCTCCAAAACAAACTAATTGGTATCAGTTCAGACAGCACTCCATGGTTTAAAAGCTTTTCACTGACAGACAAAATCGGATCTTCCCAATAAGAATCTGCACCAGCTATCAGAGGTATACTGCAAATATTAATTCTTGCCTACCTGCTCTTCATCACATTCATTAATAAACTTCATTGTGACCTCCCCATCCAACTCTCATCCTCTGTGGTGACAACATGGTCATATACTGATCAAGTCACGTTTACACCAACATTCATTCCTTAGGGAGTTATGTTCTGTTTTATAACCAAGAGATTTTATAACCAAAAGATTCTGTAAAATATGTGGATTGTAATCCTGTGCTTTATAAGACATTCAGACTGCTGAGAATATCTGTCCAAAGCCTTCTGCCCACCGTTGTCATTATTCAGATCATCCTATTATTTGTATAACTTATGATGAATGCCTCAGTGCTACTATCTCATCCCAAGTCCATGACATCTGTTGCTGTTTACATGGGTACTACAATTTGTAATGGTTTCTCTAGAATTAAATATGATTTTGGCAGCTATGTTTTATATAGCTTCTCATCACACATACCATAAGCCATTCTACCCCTTAATGTCTAAGTAATTTTCTCTTGAGCACTACTAATTTATACAACCCATCTACATATTCAGAAATTGTTTAATTATTTTGTTTTTGGTTTCTCATAAAAAATTTAAATGGTTTAATGAGTACAAATAGCTTAGGACTCAAGTGATTCTGCAAAATATGCACAATATATTGAGATAACTTAATCTATGCCTTCTTATGTCAGCAAACTGTACAGAGGGTTATATTACCTTCACATCATAGACTACATAAGGCTGAGATCTTATTTTGTCAGGGTCTCTGTTGAAATGTTGGCACTCGTAACATAGAGTGCCAACACTTCAAAAAAAAAAAAAGATGAAAATGCAGAAGAAAAGTGAATATAAAATGTAAGAGAAGTACATATTAAGTGAGACAACCAGGAAAAGTAGGAAAACAGAGCAGTTATACTACATAAATGTTCTGAAACCTTGAACAGAAATTGAAGTTTATGTTGTAAGCATGTTTGCAGAGGAATTTAGGACCCCCACAACATTTTGTGAACTCAAAACAGACAAGACATTATCAGTGTATCAGAAAGAAGTAAATGGTTTTGTACTGAGAAGGAAAGACATATTTTCAGAGTTGCCTGAGAGAACCAGTTTAAATCAGCCCAACACAGAAACTGTGGATGATAAGAAATTAAGTTTGAAACCATATCAGAATCCCAATGTTAAATAGGTAAGATAGAGATAAAAAGACAAATACTTAAATTTGTAGTCAGAGAAGAATCCCAAAGTAAGGAATAGACCCATTGTTCTGGACCTGTGAAGGAGAATCGGTTTAGAAGAAAATGAAACAGCATATCTAAATTTCATTTGTGTGTCATGATCCAAGTAGATGAACTGATTTAATAACTGGGCAAGGCTAGGTTTTTCTCCACTTTGGACCTGAACAAAGTCTATTGACAAATTCCACTAGCCCCAGAAAGTAAAGAATAAATGGTATTTTCCACATCTGATGTACTTTTCCATTACAACATCCTGTATTTTGATGGGTCTATGTTTAGACATCGAATGGACTATACATCAAATGGCTAATCATCGAACTCAGTTCATCGAACGTTCATTCATCGAACATTCACTACATTGAACATGTGAGGTGGGGAAAGTAACTGGTTGGCCAGCACTTCCCCATCTCACACATGGCAGTATTTCAAACCCAACCAGGTGGGGGGGGCTTCGCCTCCCCCACCCTTCTAACTATATATATATATATATATATATATATATATATATATATATATATATAAATACCAATTCTGAGACTGCCCTAGAGTGGGGAAAAAAGGGTTTTGAAATACTGCTGTGTATGAGATGGGGATGTGTTGGCCAACTAGTTACTTTCCCCATTTCACGCATTCAATTTAGTGAACATCTGATGGATGAATATTTGCTGAATTGCATTCGATGATTAGCCTTTCGATGTTTAGTCCATTTGATGACTAAACATAGACCTCATTTTGATTGTGTCAGGGCACCTGCAACCTTCATGAGGCTATTGGACAAAATTCTTAGACCCCATACAAGATATGCATCAGCCTACTTGAATGATGTAATATTGTGTTCTTAAGACTGGTGAAGCTACCTCTCCTAATGTTTAGGTAGTCAGCATGGCTGACTGCTACCCCAACTAATTGCAAGTTATGCATCACAAAAGCCTGCAGTTTTGGCTTTGTAATTGGCCAAGGGATAGTGGAAGTATAGGCCCAGAAAACCAAAGCAGTACAAAAATGGGTGACACCTATCAGTAAGAAACAGGTTAAGGTGTTTTTTCGGCCTGGAAAATTATTATCATAAGTTTATTTCTAACTTTGATACCATTGCTTGCCCCTTGACTAACATGACCATCTTGGATGGTTAAAGCAGAACAAGCCTTTAGGTGACTAAATGGTGTGCTGCATTCAGAACTAATACTCATAGCCCCAGACCATACCAAGCAATTCTTAGTGCAGTTAGATGTTGCTGAGATAGGCATTGATGCAGTCTTGTCTCACACTGTAGATGTATTAAGCATTTCATCTATTACACAAGTAAAAATGTCAGCAATTTCGGGAGATGTTACTTAGCAAAAGAGAGAACAAGAGAGAGAGAGAGACGGAGTAAGAGCCTTGTCATAATATGGGCCGTTATAACCCTAAAATACTGTTCGTTTGATAGGAACTGTGTATTAATTACTGACTGGGCCCCTCTGTGATGGCTGTACCCTCAGAAAGACTGTAGCCATAAAGCATCCAAATGGGGTGTGATTCCCTAAACCTACGATCTGCCATCATCCATACAACATTAAAAATGCTATAAGTAATAGTTTTGTGCTGGTGAGGTCATGTGGCGTAGTGACTGCTGAGCCTGAAGCACTGCTTGGTAGTAGATTGTCTTTTCCAAAAGTTATACCATGAGAGAGAGAGAGAATTACAAAGCAGGTTGGAAAGCCAGAAAGAGACACACCTCTATAGTAACTAATGAGGAGCAGGTGCACCCGTGTGTAGATAATGACCACTTCCTGTAGAATAAATTAGATTTATGACCACTGGTTTGAGAGAGGGTATCAAACAGGAGTCACTTGAGAACATCCCTTAAATTTAAAGTCTGGAAGATGTCCCTCAGAAACAAGTGTAACTTAACCCTGTATGTTTGACAAAGTCTGTTGAAAATATTGGTGAATTTAAGTAGAATTTTGTTTTGAAAAAACATTAAGTCTGGAAGCTCTGTTATGAATGGACTAGAAATGTATTTTTTTGTTTCTTCGTATGTTTTCTTACAGGAAAGTACTTTTCCCCCCTGGAAATAAATCTCATACAAAAAATTGAGAAGGTTGTTTCCATGGACTGGTTTATTACCGTATAATAAAATGCTGGAATGCGACACACACACACACACACACACACACACACACACACACACACACACACACGCATGCACACACATGCACACACGCACGCACACGCACACACACACACCTTGTTATGGATAAATAAAAGTAGTATTTTAGCTTGATGTATTCAGTGTATACTCCCTTTAGGTCAGTTATGGCAATTTGGCTGTCAGGGAGAAGGCTATGAACTATTAATGTGCTTTATCCTGTAGCCCTGGTGTTAGTTCTTTCAAAACTGCAAACTACTTAATCAGGCAGTACTCCTGGGGTGCTCCTTGAAAATAAATACCTTAGAGTGAGTTGCTTTGTTAGCAAATAAACAAACAAAATGTAGTTATTGAAAGTAAATCTGTGCCTCTTTGCACACCTCATTAACCTGCACAGCTCCCATAGCATAAGGTATTTTGTACAGCAGTCTCCTTTTGTTGAAAAAGTGCTCCCCTTATGTTTCCTTCGTATAGAAAGCACATTGCATGCAATCACCTCAGTCTACCATTCAGCTAAGCTCTCACCACACATGCACATCCAGTGTCACAGAAATAATTTGTTGTTGCACTCATTTAATTTGTATAATTTGCTTCTCTAGCAGAGTTAATAAATGTTAGTTGTTGCAGTAAAACATTACTTTTAATGACCTCGCCATCATTAAGTTTATACAGTATACATCCAGCTAGCTTGCATATTTGCCATCATGACATTCCTTGGCTTCTTTTGAGACACTACCTGTGTTTTCTTTTCTCTCTCTTTCCCTCTGAATTTTTTTTTTGTGAGGAAATGACAAAATGTTCCTATATGTATGGTTTATACTCATCAATACTTTGTGTCCAACCCAAACGGTTGAAAAACAGACAAGTTTGCTGTGTAATGATGCTGCTGTGACTATATAGAAAGGAATGCCCCATCTGTGTGGCTGTGCACATGTAATAGTCATTGATGTATGCTAGAACCCACATGTATTTCACTGGTCAGAGGCTTG